>NW_027664707.1:0-10419 GCF_963921795.1 Nannobrachium achirus
GTGAGCCTGTAGAGGTTTTACTAGGTATTGAGGTTTTTTGTCCTAAAAATCAAACCTCGGTTCGAAGTGAAGCAGTGAACTTTAATTCTATGTATTCTAGAGCTATGAACTCTGTATATACATTCGGTTCGAAGTGAAGCGGTATGTGTTCTAGAGTTCCAGAGCTCAGAATTCTGAATTCTGAATGAATGAATGATTTTATCTGGAGGGCCGAATTGTCATGTGAAGCTTGACCAATCCTCAAAGTATGGTCTCATTGGACATTTTTAATCATCCAATCATCAGACGGGACGGACACTACACACATATTCTGGACGTACGGGACAGATAAAACCTGTTCATTCTGGACTGAAATGGACGTGGTGGGGGACACACATGGGACACACAAAGCCACTCCTTGGAAGCGGCTTTCACTGCTTCAAAAACACAAATATTGACACACTATTATTTCTCTCCTAGCCTACAAGTATCCGTTCTATGCAGTCCAGTGGCATCCAGAGAAAACCCAGTTTGAATGGGTGGATAAATCTGGCATGGTTCACTCTGTCAACGCCGTCACAACATCCTTCTACACTGCCAGCTTCTTTGTGTCAGAAGGTGAGTGTGTGTGTGCGCGCACGTGCGCACGTGTGTGTGTGTGTGTGTGTGTGTGTGTGTGTGTGTGTGTGTGTGTGTGTGTGTGTGTACACTTGTATTACTATACTGCTGCCATACACATGTACAGTATAGTAGAATTTCAGAAATAGACACTAGCCATGTTTCCATAAACGTATTCGAATTAGGGAAGCGAATTATCAGATTTGCGTATTCAGACTAAGCGAATTTAGCCCGTTTCCATTTGTGGGTGTCATTCGAATTAACGACGGTCGCATCAGTTGACAAAGTGCTCATCCTGCAAGTTTCAGCGTCCTCTGGAAGGTGGCCGATCTGCAAGCACACAGCGCGGCGCGGAGACGTGGATGCGAGCTGCTGTGAGCTTGTAGATCAGCCACTTTGGCACGCAACACCGTGTGATGAGGACGGGTTAGCCACGGATGGCTCGACTCCAGGAGGTGAAAACGGGAGGAATTTACACACGGTTCGTGTCACTCATGTCTAACAAACAACCGGTTTGTTTTGTGGGCTAACGCTATACAATGGACGTTAAGCGACAGGGGAAAGTGTTAAGTTGGAGGACGATATGGACCCAGAACGTCATAATCTATTTGCATATTGTCTGACCCGTTTTCATTCACAAATGCGCATTTAGTTTATTCGACAAAGCCTCAAAATCCTCCTCCTCCAAGCGGATAATCTTTTTTGCGGATAATGAAAGTTTATTCGCATTTTGTGTGTTTCCATAAAAACATTTTGCGAATAAGCCGTCACTACTGTGAGCACAATGTTCCTGGACAGTTCCTGGACTTCTACGGATAAAAACAGATTTTAGAGTATTTTCGGTGAGTGTCGACCTCGACCCTCTTTGGTTTGCGTATCAGGCGAATAATAGCGTTGATGATGTCATCATCTACATCATACTTTGGCAACTGGCGGCCCGGGGGCCACATGCGGCCCCCACCTTCACTTACTGAATTTCCCCCTTGGGATAATAAAGGTATCTATCTATCTACTTAATGTGGCTCGCAGGTTGATACCGGAATACTGATATATTATTGATTTCAGCTGTTACAATTCCAAACATGACCTGCTTTAATTCCTTCAGTCTACTGTATATTAGCGATGCGTTTTGAGCTTGTAGATCTGCTATTTTTTGCTTCTTTTGTATGAGATACTAGAATGACAAAGTAGGACATAGCAATATGCAATATGGCCCTCTGGAGTGAAGGTGGAAATATAGTGGCCCTCAACATCATCAAAGTTGCCCACCCCTGATCTACATGCTAAACAGGGCTCTCACTCAGCTTCACGCCCAGGGCAACACAGTCAGTGTCAGGTTTTTTGCCTTCAACGCTATCCAGCCACAACTGCTTGCAGAGAAGCTAGCGTTGATGCTCACGGGTTTGTGTGTGTGTGTGTGTGTGTGTGTGTGTGTGTGTGTGTGTGTGTGTGTGTGTGTGTGTGTGTGTCTGCTTACTCCCACAATTAAAATCTCTCTCTCTCTCTCTCCCCCCCCCCCCTCTCTCTTTGTGTCTGTCTGTCTGTCTGTCTGTCTGTCTGTCTGTCTGTCTGTCTGTCTGTCTGTCTGTCTGTCTGTCCTTCCAGCCATGAAGAGTCATCATCACTTCCCCAGTTATCAGGAGGAAGAGAAAGCTCTCATCTACAACTTCTCTCCTGTCTTCAGGAGAGGACCTCGAAGCATCTTCGTGCAGAACTACTATTTTGACTGAACCGTCCGTCCGTCCGTCCGTCCGTCCGTCCGTCATTCCGTCCGTCCGTCCGTCCGTCCATCTTCAAACAACTTTGACTGAACTCCCAGCCTGACACCAGACACCAGTAACCAGGGGCGTCGCCCCACATTCTGGGCCCTGGGTACAAGGATTCACTGAGGGCCCCCCATGAATGTTCTTCATAGGGGGAGGGGGACCCATTTGACTGGGAACGCATTATTACACATTATTTTGTGCTTTAACTATTGAAAAATAGCAGATATACAAGCTCACAGCGCGGCACCGAATGCCGCACTGCAAGCTTGTAGATCTGCTATTTTTGAAAAAAATCGTGAAAAAGTACTTGAATATTTCAAATCCTTCTAAGGTTTTTTGAAAAACCTATGTTTTTACGCCAGTGGTGCTCAAACTTTTTCATGTGGAGGACCCCCAAAATTATATGTATTTGCCCATCTCAAAATATTTAGTTCCAGACTTCCAGGGACCCCCAGAAGCAAAGTTTGAGTTACAAATGTTCACTTAAAAAAATACACAATTATTCAAAGATTTGCACACATTTTCATGACTCGGTGCCGCGCTGTGAGCTTGTATATCTGCTATTTTTCAATAGCTAAAGTATAAAATAAATAAGGCCCCTCCACCTTGGGCCCTGTAGTAACTCAGTTCCTGAGTTACTACAGGCCGAAATTTTATTTTTATTCTTTTCCTAATGGCCGGCCGTTCGGGAGTTGTCCCGCTTTTCCCAATGGCCAGCACGTCCCTGTATGTATGTTTTTAATTGATTGAATATCTTATTTGACATTTTAGTACAGCAGTACAAACGGGTTAAAAACACCAAATGGAAGAGACCAAAGGCTTTCCCCCCTGTGTGTGTGTGTGTGTGTGTGTGTGTGTGTGTGTGTGTGTGTGTGTGTGTGTGTGTGTGTGTGTGTGTGTGTGTGTGTGCGTGCGTGTGCGTGTGCGTGTGTGTGCGTGCGTGTGCGTGTGCGCGCGCGCCGTATTTAGAAGCTCTGTTGTTTGCGACCTGGCGGTCACTTCTCGCCCTTAGCGGCGTGTTTACTTGTTTTAGAATTATAGTTATGTTAAACTAAACATTTCTACACGTTGTGTTAACTGTTTAGGAAACAGCACACATGCATTTGGTGGTTCTTGACATGAAAAGGTTTGAGAACTACTGCGCTCTAGTATATAGTAGTATTAGGCCACTAAGGCCAGTAAATCTAAGTAAAAATGGGCCTGATCCAAAATAAATTGCAAGTAGTAATGGTTCAAGGTTTTTTATGATCCTCAGAGTCATCCAAAAAACATGTTAAAAATGTTCAAATTTTTTGGAACCGACCCCCAAAACTATGGTTTAGTGATGAGTCATCACTTTTCTGGGGTCCGCTCAGTTTTGTTGTGTCCCTTTTTAGCCCGAGGAATGTTTTTTGTGCAAAACAAATGCTTGCAATGGACCCCTCACATGCTACTTAAGGAATATTTTTGGAGGTCTTTTTTTCCTGTATAT
Organism: Nannobrachium achirus; assembly: GCF_963921795.1. Lineage (NCBI taxonomy): Eukaryota > Metazoa > Chordata > Actinopteri > Myctophiformes > Myctophidae > Nannobrachium > Nannobrachium achirus. Next base: position 3,835 of record NW_027664707.1, read on the forward strand.
TAAGCGAAGGGACCCAAACTTGAACCCCATGAATTCACCTTGATCCACTAAGAATAAAATGGAACGTTTTTTGATTGCCAAGGCCCGAGTTTCCCCGAGTTATTACAGTAGTCCCAGGCTGCCACAGCCCGAGTTTCCCGAGTTGGCAGCCATTTTGAAAAAGAAAAAAAAAATAGCCCCATAACAAACACATCTTTCAAAATGGCAAAATGTTTGTTTTGTCTGACTTTGAAGGCTTGGGCGCGCACGATCCGTGCACTAAAAATGTATCCGTGCACTAGAAATTTAGGAACGTGGCATCCTGGTATCTTGAAAAGGGCAATCAATGAGTTAACATGTTTTTTGTATGACCCTAAGGATCATAAAAAAAACCTTGAACCGTTACTATTGACATTTCTTTTGGGTCAAACCTCAGATTGACTAGCCTATATAGCCTATAGAAGAGAACACATCTTATCGTTGAATGTATGCTATGAAAAGCACAGATCTCCAGAAAGTATGTTTATATTTATTTCATAGAAATGCTGTTTGTTTTTATTTAACCACCAAAAATGTAAATCATGCCATGTTTTCAATGATGCAAGCGTGAGTTAATGGCAGGGTATTTTCTTTCTTTTCGTTAAAAACAAGTACTTTGTTAAATTAAAGCTCAGTTTACTGATTGTAATCACTGCTATAGTTTGTCGAGTTTGTCGTTTCAGCTCTTAAAGAGGTGGTGCCATAGTTTTGTACTTTTTCTGTTTTTCATGTGTCTAGAAGGTTGAAAGTACTTCATTAGACCCCCTTATGTGTGTTTTTTTTTTTTTTTGAGAAATGATGTATTCTCTTAGTATTTGTTTGTTTTCTCTTGGAGGCTGCCACCTTGTGGTGAAAAGTGTCAGTTAAAAAACACAGATACTAAGTATGTCACAGTATCAACTCCTCCCCTATACTATTTACCATTCACCCAACACTGTGGGGTGTGGCTATATCAGCTGGGTCACCACCCACCATGCCATCCATGCATACTTAATGAACTGGGGGTGTGGCCACATACAAACCCAATTTTAACTCTTTCTGTATACTTTTTTGGAAAAAATCTTCCTCCTAGTATAATCATAATACCTGATAATCATGTTTTATAGGGGGGGGGGGGGGGGAATCATGGCACCACCTCTTTAAATACATCATGATACCGATTTCATCCAATCAAGAGAGATGTGAAACTGGAAGTAATGAAACAAAGAAGTAAGCAGACAAAATTGGAACTGGAACACTGGTGCATTTTGAATATCGAATTGAGCAACCTAAGGCACCGCTCACGTCACACTGGTGTGATTCTTTTTTTGCACCGTCATTGTCGGGTGAAAACCTTGTATGTCCAAAACCGTTAGTTTTGCATTTATCATTTTAAAAATTTAAACTAGTGAAAAGAGCCAATCTACATGTGTGCTTGTAGATCTGCTGTTTTCACTACTTTTGTGCGACGGCCTTGTCTGATGAAGCAGGGCTTTACTTTGCGAAAGAACGTACAAATTTGAAACTTGGAGATACGAGGTTTCCACCTGACAACAACGATACGCTCATTGTCATAATTGTTTCCATGTTGTAAAATGTCCCTACTTTGTCAAACCGTCTTCGAAAATATACAATTATTAAATGTCAATTGATTCTTTATACGTTTAAGCTATCATATCTGTCCTGTGCAAACACAAAAATGTAATTTGCCTTAATACTGTATGTTGCAATTTTCAACACAATTAAATTAATATTCACAACGATTTATTGTATCATGACACAAGTATTCCTGCTGGGCACTGCTGCCTTTTAAAAGGACAACTTTGTTTTTTTACAACAAGGGTTCATATTTTATTTTAGATTGTAATTAGAGAAAAAAAATTGGGGCATGCGTACGCATGGGGGCATGCGTGCAAGTGGGTAAATATGCATTTTTAGACACAATAAGCCGGCAGTTTCTTTATTGCTATTTACAGTAACACTTCTAGCCCCCATAAGTCACATCCAACCATGAAAGGTTGCGTGTTTTGACCATCTGTTTGCGTGTGTCCATTTATGCCCATATATGGGGATATCTATCTGTCTACGTCCATTTTATGTCCATATATGGAGATCTCTGTAGGACCCGTTTTGACCATCTGTTTGCCTGTGTCCATTTATGCCCATATATGGAGTTATCTGTCTGTCTGCGTCCATTTTATGCCCATGTATGGAGATCTCTGTAGGACCTGTATTGACCATCTGTTTGCCTGTTTCCATTTATGCTCATATGACCCGTTTTGACCATCTATTTGCCTGTGTCCATTTATGCCCATATATGGAGATATCTGTATCTGTCTTTTTGCGTCCATTTTATGCCCATATATGGAGATCTTTGACCATCTGTTTAATATGGAGATATCCGTATCTGTCTGTCTGCATCCATTTTATGCCCATAAATGGAGATCTATGCAGACACAGTGCCGGTTCCGGAAAACCCTGATGTCAGACATCAGAATCCGAACCTTTCGTGCTGGTTCCAGAAAATCGCGTAACCCTTTAATGCAAACCCCATTATACCTGTTGTCATAAGAGCCGTTTTGACCATATGTTTGCCTGTGTCCTTTTATGCCCATATAGGAACATCAGAATACGTAACCATGGCATTTTTTTGTTGACTCATGTGCCGTACGTGATCTCAGAGCCTTTTATGATGTGATGTCACAATGAGTCAGCGCTTGCGCCGATTTCCTCCGGAACAGCCTGATGTCAACAATCAGCCCGCATAAGGAGATTCCGAACGTTTCGCGCCGGTTAGGGAAAACCGCGCGTCGGGTCGGGTCGAGGCCCGGCACTGCACTCCGTGCCGCGGCGGGGAACGCGCGTGCCGAATCTGAAGCCGGTGGGACGAACGGTTCTTGAGATACGCGGATTACAGACAGACAGACACACACGCAGAGACTTCTCGCATTTATAGATAGATAATGCACTTTACATTTTAAACAAATCTCAACTCAAAGTGCTGCAGTTACGGTGAAATATTGTTATAAAACATGACAAATTTAAAAACATTAGGACACATGTATTGATACATTTATATGCTAATTAAATTAATCACCAAGTAAAATGTCCTGATCATGACGGACCTGTTACTGAACGTGTACAGCACGTGTTACATAATATAAAGCTTGAACCTTTTAACATAAAAGGTTTTGTTCTAACCAACACAATATCATATAGCAGATGTAGTATTCTTTAACAGACACAAGGTGGTGGTGTTTCTCCGCTCTCCATTATTCTGGCCTGTCACAATTATTACATAATCGTAATTGCAATTATTTGACATAATCGCAATTATTTTGTCATAATCGTCATAATTGTTTCCATATTGAGAAATGTTCAAATATTTTTTTACATTTTCAAAAATAGTGGAAATAGCAGATGTGACACCTTGCAAGCTTGTAGATGGTCTATTTCCACTACCAATGTTCTTTTTAAAGTAGGCCTATAAAGTTGTCAAATGTGTCAGTCATGTCACAAGCAACTTCAAAGCCTAAAAGCCAAACAGAAATGTAATTGTCAAGACAAAAACACAGTTAAATTGTTAATCGCAATTATTTGAGTGACAATTAATCGTCCTGTAAAATGTCATAATCGTGACAGCCCTACTCTTCAGATCAAGAAACACAGATCTTTTCAATAAGGAGACAGTTTGCAGTCTCAGTGGAATGGTCATTTTATTTTCTAATCAGGCTTTTATGAACACCCTAAACAGTTTTTAATTTGCTTCAGTCAGTATTTAGATATTTGATGTAAATATTATCAGGAGGCTTGATCCAGAGCCGCTCCACATACACACCCACTGTAACATCAAACTCCATTTTAACCATGATAGATTCATTAAAAACACCCATTATCTTTTTCTGGTGACTCATACTACCCACCTAATACGTGAGCAGGCCATGTTTTTTCGATAACATTTTTCATTCATTTTTAATAATTCTTTGGGAAAATGGAAACAAATGTAATATGAAAGTTAATTATTACAAATAAATGAAAAACATCATTGAAAAAACACAGCCTGCTCACGTATTAGGAGGGTAGTATGAGTCACCAGAAAGAATAATGGGAGTTTTTGATGAATCTAGCATGGTTAAAATGGAGTTTGAAGTTACAATGGGTGTGTATGTGGAGAGGAACTGGGCCTGGAGGGCCTAGGGTAACATGTCATTAGGTCGAACACCCGTTGGATCGACCACCAAACTCTAACCCAAACCCTAATCCTAACCTCAGTAAAACTATGCCTATAACCCTAACCCTAACCCTAAACCTAACCTCAGTAACCATGACGCGGGTGATTATCTCACCTGCCGACGCTCGCGGGTGATTATCTAACCTGCCGACGCTGTTCGACCCAACGGGAGTTCGACCTATGGGGCAGTCCCCGGGCCTAGTAACATTTACATCAAATATCAAAATATTGAATGAAGCAAATTAAAATCTGTTCAGGTTGTTCTTAAAAGCCTGATTAGATGATACAATGACCAAAAGTTTTTTTTTGAAAGTGGAATATCCCTTTAACACTGAAAGGTCAGACAAACACGTTTTGCATACAAGCACGGAGAATGTAAATAGTTTAACTGACAGAGTCAGTCAGTCGTGTTGTGTTACGCATACGTGATCACAGACAGATTCAGGTGACAGCAATGTCATTGACTTTTACTGTGTTTAGGGAGGAGTGACAATCAATTTGATGAGCCGTGATTCAATCAACGCTAAATCAATTATTGTTTTCTTATTCAGAAAAGGATCATGTCATTTTGACTTGAATTAACTAGCCTATTAACTATCATAGCCTATGTCAGGCCGGGAACACATTTTGCTGTTTGGGAGGGGCTTACAGTACATGTACAGTATGTAGCAACATATTTGTTTTGTAGGCTAATTTCTGATTTAGCCCTATTCTATATAGTAGGCCTAAATGGGTTAACTAAACTGACATATAGATTTTAGTCTGTATGAATGATGAAACGGTATAGTCGGGGAAGCCAGGGATATTTTGGTTCAGATTCTCGCAAATTCGCCAAATTTGGCACAGATGTTGTCCATAACATACTTAATCATTAAGATGGGTGCCAAGATGGGCACCCCATGGTACTGCCGTATTGCGCAATCCAATTGGGCTCCCATTGACTTTCTATACAGGAGGAAAATACCCAGAAAAAGATTTTTTTTCTGGGTATTTAAGGAGGATCTGAGGGGGCCGGCCAAATCAAGTTGGGCCCCCATCGACTTTAGTGATGAAAAGTGATGAGTCATCACTTTTCAGAGTTTTTTGGGTGCTGTGGCGACCCAGAGTGTCGCAGACTCGGGCGCCCTAGCTAAATCATTAGAGCATGCCCTGAGCTACATCTGTGCAAAATTTTGAACTTTTAGACTGATTAGCACGAGAAAAAAAACCCTAAGGCCTCCGACTAACATGAATACTCACCCATACGTGTATTGTTTTCTGAGACCATTTCTAGCCCACGGAATGTTTTTTGTGCAAAACAAATGCCTGCAATGGATTCAGCATCATGACAAACCCCTAGTTAGACCCCTCAGATCCTCCTTAAATACACAGAAAAAAAATCTTTTTCTGGGTATTTTCCTCCTGTATAGAAAGTCAATGGGAGCCCAATTGGATTGCGCAATACGGCAGTACCATGGGGTGCCCATCTTGGCACCCATCTTAAAATGATTAAGTATGTTATGGACAGCATCTGTGCCAAATTTGGCGAATTTGCGAGAATCTGAACCAAACGGTCCTTGTATTGCCCTGGGGGCCCCGACTAGTAAGGTCTCTGTAGACTTCATCGGGACTCGTCTGATTGCATTTTGCTAAGATATATTATAGTTATCTAACTATTAATTATTGTAGTTTAATTTACATTCATTTATTAGTGAATACATTTTCTCCTTTGACTTGAATGGGAAAATGCACAAATAAAACCTTTCCCAAATATGGAGATGTCTGACATCATAGATGTCTGACGTCATAGACCACAAGAGACTGACTTATATAGGATATGTCCATATATGGGCATTTCAAGATATTGGGATTAATATTGATGACAAGGACTGACACATACAGAACTCCATATATGGCCAAGCATTCATTTATTTGTAAATTAATTTTCCCCATTGACTTGAATGGAGAAAAGTCTCGCGTCACGGCAACCACATTTGCAATTTCCCAGAATTTCACCTTTGGTGGATTTAAACAAGTGCTTTTATCAAAAGCACATTTACATAGAATGTGCATTACATTCACCCATTCACACACGCATTCACACAACGATGGCAGAGGAAACCACGTAAGACATCAACCTGCTCATCAGGATCAACTCCTTTTTATATTTACAGTTTAGACATTTATCAGACCCGCTTATCCAGAATGACTTACAAAGTGTAAGATCAGACACTGCGTGAAAAGCATTGATTAATAATAATAATAATAATAAAACTTTATTTGTATAGCACCCTTCATGACATGAAATGCAGCTCAAATCGCTTTACAGAGCAGAAGATGAAGCACAAGTGCTTAACAAAGAAAAAAATAAATAAAAT
>NW_027664706.1:5000-31505 GCF_963921795.1 Nannobrachium achirus
GAACGTGAGCACGTGAGGTCCTGGAAGCTGAGGTCCTGGAAGCTAAAGCGCTCGCCTATGAGAGATACCCTGGCATTCTATGGCCCCTAGAGGGCGCTGGCACTAAATGAGTTAAACATTACACTACAAATCAGCTCACTGGGAGAATCACATTAAACACCTGTATTTTGACAGGGAGGTGGATAGAAAAGCAATAATAATACTAGAAAAGAACATTTCTAAGAAATTGTAAGTATGCCTGCAGCCTTGTGTAGTGGTTGGTGTTAGCATTGCATTTTTAACATTACCATCAGCATTAATATTAAAATTTTTAACATTTGCATTTTTAGCATTCACATTAAGATCAGCCTTAGCATTACCATTTTAGCATTAGCATTTTTAGCATTAACTTTAACATTAGAATGTTATCAACATTAGCTTTAGCATTTTTTTGAATTATCATCAGCATTTTTTTGCATTAGCATTGGCATTTTTAGCATTAGCTAACATTGGCATTTTTAGCAGTAGCATTTTTAGCAGTAGCATTCGCATATTTAGCATTGGCTTTTTTACCATTAAAGGAAAATTCCAGAATAAAACATAACCCCCCTTAAATCTGCCGTTGACCATGAGTGGACGAGAGAAGCCGTGATAAAACAGTAATCCACTGTTTTATCACGGCTTCTCTCGTCCACTCATGGTAAACGGCAGATTAAAGGGGGGATTACTGGGTCTCTTGGAACTATAAATACAAGATGTATTGGACAGGGGCGACAATAACGTACATCCATCACAGCAGGTATGTCCACTCATGGTAAACGGCAGATTTAGGGGTGTTATTTTTTATTATGGAATTTGTCTTTAACATTTTTAGCATTAGCATTTGTTAACATCAGCATCTTTAGCATTAGCATGTGTTAGCATTAGCGTTAGCGGACGTAGCGGTTAGCAGTAGCAGTTAGCCGTTGGGACTGTGGGACCACCCACCGAGTTTGAGACCAGTAATGTGTTCGGAAGTGGAGTTATGGATGTGTAAAGCACAGACAATAGGAAGGCAGAGGGGGCGGGCCATGGCTGCCATGTTTGGAAGATGTGGTTGGTGTGGTGGTTAAACATACAGTTTCGCGATTGCGATCATGCCTACTACATTTTTGGAGGTCCAAAAATATATTTTTTAAATGTTCTCTTTTTTTCAAAATGGCACCAACTCGGGAAACTCGGGCCCTGGCGGCCATGAAACAACTGTAATATCTAGGGAAACTCAGGAGGGGGCAGCAAATGAGTTAAGTATGGCGGATTACAAGGCACACTTAATTATTAAGCGAAAAACAACGGCCAAAAACCCTATTGACTTTGAATGGGGGACTCGAAGTGTGCCTGCAGCTCGCTAAGTGTGTGCAACCTTGTGTAGCGGTTAGCATTAGCATTGGATTTTTTAACATTAGCATTTTTAGCATTAGCCTTAACGGGATTAGCGGTTAGCATAAGCGGTTAGCCGCTGGGGCTGTGGTGGGAAGTGGAGTTATGGCCAAATAAGGCTTCGGCGAATCAGAAGGGAGGGCTAAGTTAAACCAATTAAGGTGAATGACTGAAACAAGTCAAAAGACACCACCCACAAGTTTGTACGACAAACGGTTGAGTTATAGCCAAATAAAGTTTCGGCCAATCAGAAGAGGGGGTGGGGCTAAGTTAAGCCAATTAAGCTGAAGGACTCTGAAAAAAGTCAAATGACACCACCCACAAGTCTGTGCAACACACGGTTGATGAGTTAAATCCAAATTAGGGCTAAGTTAAACCAATTAAGGTGAAGAACTCTGAAACAAGTCAAATGACACCACCCACAAGTTTGTACGACAAACGGTTGATGAGTTATAGCCAAATAAAGTTCCGGCCAATCAGAAGAGGGGGTGGGGCTAAGTTAAATCAATTAAGGTGAATGACTGAAACAAGTCAAATGACACCACCCACAAGTCTGTGCGACACACGGTTGACGAGATAAAGCCAAATTATTTTTTGGCCAATCAGAAGAGGGGGCAGGGCTAAGTTAAACCAATTGAGGTGAAGAACTCTGAAACAAGTGAAATGACACCACCCACAAGTTTGTACGACAAACGGTTGATGAGTTATAGCCAAATAAAGTTTCGGCCAATCAGAAGAGGGGCGGGGCTAAGTTGATCCCAATCAGAAGAGGGGGCGGGGCTAAGTTGAACCAATTAAGCTGAATGACTGAAACAAGTCAAATGACACCACCCAAAAGTCTGTACGACAGACGGTTGACGAGATAAAGCCAAATAAAGTTTTGGACAATAAAAAGAGGGGGCGGGGCTAAGTTAAGCCAATTAAGCTGAAGGACTCTGAAACAAGTCAAATGACACCACCCACAAGTCTTTGCGACACACGGTTGACGAGATAAAGCCAAATTAATTTTCGGCCAATCAGAAGAGGGGGCAGGGCTCAGTTAAACCAATTAAGCTGTAGCCTCGCGTAGCCAGGCTTTACTCATCTGTGAAGAGAAAAGCCTGGTGACAATATAAGGCAGAAAGTGTTCAACTTCCGCCGCATGAGCTTCCCCGGTTTTCCCCTAACGTAACTTCCGATAAACACAGCACTTCGCTAGAAATCTTGGAACCAACCGGAAACATTTGTTTTGCATGAAAAACATTCCTTGGGCTAAAAACGGACCCCAAAAGACTGTGAAAATTGATGACTCATCACTAAACCATCGTTTTGAGGGGCCATTTCTTGCCCAAGGAATGTTTTTTTGTGCAAAACAAATGCTTGCAATGGATTCAGAATAATTAAAAACCCCTAGTTTGACCCCTCACATCCCACTTAAAGCAGATTTTTCGGGAGTCATTTTTTCCTTTATAGTGTAGTGCAGCGCTACTCAACCCGCGGCCCGCGGGCCGCATGCGGCCCTTTCCGCATGTCTGTGCGGCCCGTCATGATCATGCCAATAAAAATATGATTTTTCTAAGCCTGTCAAAGTTAACGCGCAACGCAAAATGCGGTGATGTTTGAGCCTCGGTGGACTCCGTAGTCAGGAAGCGAATGCAGTCGAGTCAATGCATTATGCACAGAGCACAGACCATAGGCACAGACAGCTGTGCGGAGATGCAGGTGGCTACACTAGATCTATTGTACAACGAGACGGTCAGACAGACAAATCTGCAGAGATTTTGCAGCAGACTGCAGACAACCACAGTCGGGCTCACTGGAGTGGAGACGCATGACGGTCGTGCGATATGAACGCTCGCGACCCGGACCGTCATGTTTTAGGCTAGTGAAGACGTACTTGTCTCTGCCTCCGTGACTCCGCCAGTCAGCATCGACAGACAGTGCACACATTCCAACAGATCGTAGCAGCCAGGGAACTATGCTTGTACCCCAAATGGGGAAGTTTTCTCATGCCAATAACGCTCCTTTTCATTAATAGGACGGATTTAAAATAAATGGACGTTTATACTTATTATTCAATCACTCAAACGCCAGCATCCCTATTCTTGGGGGACATTCACCAAAAATAGCCGATCTACAAGCTCACCACAGGATGCATTTTGAGCTTGTAGATCGGCTATTTTTGGTTAAGAGTTGTTGTTGTTGTTGTATGGAAAAATAACTCAAGTACAGTTCAACTCAGCCAGTAGTTTGTAAAACAGTTTGATGCTTTGAGCTTAAACACAACTAACTGCTCATTGAAGGAGAGCTCAAAGCATCAAACTGTTTTACAAGCACAGAAGCCCACAACTGGCTGAGTTGAACTGTACTTGAGTTATTTTTATTTTTAACAACTCTTTACCAAAAATAGCCGATCTACAAGCTCACAATGCATCTTGTGGTGAGCTTGTAGATCGGCTATTTTTGGTGAATGTCCCCCAAGAATAGGGATGCTGGGGTTTGAGTGATTGAATATAAACGTCTATTTATTTTAAATCTATCCTATTAATGAAAAGGAGCGTTATTGGCATGAGAAAACAAACCTTTACATTGCCAAAGTTCACTAGTCTTGCATACCCAGACACAGGGGCGGTTACGGTTGACAGACCTGCCAACCCGTACGCATTTTGCGTACTAAGCACGCATTTTAAGGCTCTGTACGCAGGTACGCTATTCCCCCTCATTGCTACGCAACTTCGGGGGATGGGCGCGACGTGGTATAACAACACATTCTGCAGCAGCAAACGAGGCGAAGATGTTTGCAACCTGCCGTGTAGTTCCTCCCAGGCACCACTGAATGGTGTGTGAATGGGGCGCCTGGCGCTGGGGAGCACTAGAACAGAAGATGTGCTTGTTTTTTTCGGCAGAAGAAGAATTGAACCGGATGCCATGGGTTTGTTTTGGGTTTTCAGCGCGGTGCAGCATGTACACTTACGCTACTAATCATAGAGTTAATAAGAAGCTACTCATTTCATAGCTATCGCCGCCCGGTTTGTACAACGGCGATATTAATCCGATTCATTTATAAAGAAGATACACGGAGAATGGCCGTGTTGTGCGAGTCGTCGGAGTTGCCCCCACAATGCTGCCGACTAACAGGTAATATATTAAGATAACACTCAGCTGAGGTGAATTCACATGTCAGCAGCCACGATGGTGAGAATGAAATGGTTGTTATGTTGTTGTCGCTCCTCTCCGCGATGCGACCGCGGTTTTGAATCAATAATATTATACCATTAAACTGCGGTCGCCTCCGCTTGTTGGGTATGAAGCCTGTGTTATACTTCGTCATACGACGGTGTTGCACGTGAGCGAAGTCGGGAAATGTCAAAACTTGTGAGTGACCAGGTACAATGAACTGTAGTAATAGATAATTGACCATGATCAGGCTTTAGAGTAAAGATCCAAAATAAAATACTGGGCTCCCTGTTCCACTATCTCTATTGTCAAAAACGTTTAAAGGTGAACAAGTTATTTATCACCTGTGAATATATGAAGACATTAATGGTTTGTTAACAATGAGTAGCCTGTATCCTCTATGAATGAATATACAGACTAGACGGTATGTGATCTATACACAATGTAGGCATATATATCAATTAATGAATGCAATAGAAACCTACATGAGTTGAATACTTTCAACTTCATGCAAATCATGCACAGAAAGGTGGTTTTATTTAGGCTGCTCAATTAACAATGTTTAATAAAGACACAGGTAAATATTTAAAGGTAAATAGCCTACCTGACAATGTAAAGCTATTTTGCTATTTGAATAACATGATTATGTTGATGTATGTTCATTCATTAAGTCACTGGTGAGACTGTTTTGCTAGTCTATTGTTAACTAACTCTGAGCAAGTGCAGTTAGTATATTTTATTAAAGATTTGTCAACAATATTGCCAAAGCAACATTACTGTATTGCCTGGTAATACTAGCCTACTTTTTCTCCAGACCAAATGGCATTTTTATTTAAAAGGTTGTTCTAACATCTTGCCTCCTCCTATTAGTGTAAGTCAAGACATGCAATGTGCTACATTTCTGGTGTGAAATTTTGTTAACATAACTGTAAAGGTCCCACCCAAAAAGGTGCATGGAACCCCCCAAAATATACGCTGTTTTGTGCGGGAAAACAACAAAAATTGCACCGCGGGCGCTGCGGGCGCCGCGCGGGCACTTCGTGCCCGCGCATGAGTACTCAAAAAAATTTGCCAGGGTTGGCAGGTCTGGGTTGAACTAGTTCTGTTAATTTTCACTTCACATTTTGTGAATAAAGCCTAATTTGATAACATTTGATCATTTCTTCATTCCATCCATGACAATCTTTTGGTTCAATGAGGTTTGGCCTGGCTTATATAGATGGAAATGTGGCTGTTTTCTGGGTGTTTCCTTAATTATTAGACTTGTCATAAGTGTGTTACAAAATCATTGTAAATGTCCAAAATGGGACCGTCATTTTTAGCTTGCGGCCCTTTGGACTTTTGGTATTTTGCTGAGTGGCCCCTGAGCCATCTTAAGTTGAGTAGCCCTGGTGTAGTGTATAGTACGTGAAGGTAGGTAGGTCGTTTTCAAAACTTTCCCGTGATGGGATTCCTTGGGACTTTTTTTCTCTCACTAAGGACATATTGAGGATACAGAATCAGTGAGTTGAGTTGAGTTTGCTACTATTGCAATTTGTTTTAGGTTTAGCCTAATTTTGGCCTAAAATGACTGGACTAAAATGGGTCGGGGCTTAACTCATTCATTGCCTTTCAAAATGGCCCCCAAGTTCCTCACTGCCACGTTCCTCAATTTTTAGTGCACGGATCGTGCACGCCCATGCCTAGATCATGCCATATGTGTAGTACTTTTTAACAGCTTTCAAACAAAAAGATCCGCTTGGAAATCCGTTCAGGCATTCATGAGATAGAAGCCTTCAAAGTCAAACCAAACAAACATTTTGCCATTTTGAAAGATGTGTTTGTTATGGGGCTAAACATGCAATTTCGCGATTGCGATCATGCCTAATACATTTTAGGCCTTTTTGGATTTATTTTTTTTTGAAAAAAAAAAAAAAGAAAAATAGAAAATGGCTGCCAACTCGGAAAACTCGGGCCATGGCATATACTGTAATAACTCGGGGAAACTCGTGGCTTGGCTATGAATGAGTTAAGTAATAAGTCTCTATTGGCCGTTTAAGTTCAGACATCGAGTTTTGAGAGGTTACCATTCTGCAAACTGGAGTAATGTCTGTTTAAAGCTCAGCCAATAGGAAGACAGAGGAGCGGGGCTTCAACAATTACAGTTGTCCCTATTGGCCAGAAACAGTCCAAAGTCGTGTGAGCGTTGCTAGGAAAAAGTTTGCCAGAGTAATGTGGTGCCAACTTTTTTTGTTGTTTTTAAGAGGGGGAGTCCCCCATTCAAAGTCAAGGGGGTTTTTGGCCGTCATTTTCTGCGTCGCCATGGATCGGAAAGAAAAGTAATAGCAACCTATTCCCGGCCGAGCCGCGCGTTTTGTTTTATATATTTGCGGGTGTTGCGTGAATTGTGCGGGAGTTATTACATGCAGAAATTTGCAAGACCATGACTTACTGACTTACTTAAGTATGGTGGATTACAATAAGTGTTTTGCTATTGCATGGCAGGCACAGTTAAAAAAACTTTGGCGCCACATTACTCTGGCATACTTATGCCTAGCCAGGTGATTTAAACTTTAAAATGCTCACCCGACTTTGGACTTTTTCCGGCCACTAGGGACGAGCTGTAATTGATTAAGCCCCACCCCCTCTGTAACTCCAGTTCACAGCATGGTACCGTCTTGAAACTTGCTGTCTGGATTTAAACGGACAATATGGACTTATTACTTAAGCCCTGCCCCCTCTTAAGCCCCGCCCCTATATTCATATTGGCTGAGCTTTAAACAGCTATAACTCCAGTTTACAGCATGGTACCGTCTCAAAAACTTGCTGTGTTTACTTACACGGCCAATAGGAATGATCTGTAATTGCTGAAGCCCGCCCCCTCTCTTCCTATTGGCTGAGCTTTAAACAGCCATAACTCCACTTCCCAACACGTTAAGTTAAAAAATGATAATGCTAATGCTAACAAATGCTAATGTTAACAAATGCTAATTTTAATGCTAAACTGCTATTGTTTTTTGTTTTTTTTATAATTTTTATCCCATGATTTTGCAACCCCTTTTTCACCCTGTGCCAATTGCCTATGTAATCCTGGGCTCTGCTCTCCCTCTGCCGCGCCTGGGGAGACAACGGACTGACCTCATGCTTCCTTCAATGCATGAGTAGTCCAAGTTGTTTCTTTTCACCTGACAAGGGGATTTCCCCGGGATGGACGTAGCGCGTGGAAGGAACACGTTATTCCAACCAGTTCCTTTCCCCTCCATCAAGCGCCCCGGCTGGCCAGGGGGAGGCATTATTGAGACCAGGATTACTGCATGTTTTTGTGAGGGTATCAACCCTAGGAGACACACGGAGAACATGCAAACTCCACACAGAAAGGCCCTATCGCCGACCCCACCTAGGGTGTGGGCGCTGATGACGCGGAGGGAGAAACACGCCCCCAGCTCCCACAGCGTCCCCCGGCGGGAATCGAACCCAGGACCTTCTAGCTGTGAGGCGAAGCGCTAACCACAGCGCCACCGTGCAAAAATTTCTCCCCAATCGCTTGTTCAAAAACGTTATAAGTGTTAATGTTTTCCAAATGTGAGAGGACCGGTGTGTGTGTATGTGTCGGAGACGAGTGCATGTCTGTGTTAGTGCATGCGTGCATCGCAGATTCGCATGCATGCGGCGCTAGTCAGGTCCGCGGACTACTGGTTGAGAAACACTGCTGGTCCGATCGTGTGCACATGTATCAACAACAATACAACAATGCATAGGAATATCAATCTAGAACAACAATGACATAGGTAGACCACGCACGTAATTAGTAAAAAAAAAAAGTTTCTAAAACTTAAAAATGCTAGCTAGCTTAATGTATAGTCATTGGGGGAAGGGGAGTGTTACGTTGGTGCTATGGGTTTAGGTGGAGGCTGAAGAGGCGAGTCTTCAGTCCACGGTGGAAGCTAGGGAGTGAGTCTGTAGTTCTAAGTGCAACAGGGAGTTTATTCCAAAAATAATGTTTTAGTTTATTTTCTTTCTTTATTGAAATGAATAGCCATGGCCTTGCTATGTCAACGTAAACTTCAGGTGGTTGCCATCAGTGTTGTACCCGAACCCGTTCAATGAAAGATTGTTCATGAACACGTTCATATTTTGGGCGAACGTGAACTGAACGTTCTTTGTTTCCGCTTGATGAATGCTATTGTCGAACGCGTTCATTCTGACGTCCATGAACGGCGCTCGTCGGCTTGTTCGTGCGGTTTTGTCCTCGCATCTTTCTTTTCATTCACATGCCCCAATATCACCCAGCTGCAGCCTCACAAACCTTGCGAAAGTTGATGTGAGCGCCGCGGTGGTGTCTGCCTGGGTGCTTCACATCAAGCGCTGTGTCAGTGTGTGAGTCTCTGCCTCGTTACGTCTCGCAATTAGAGCCCGTCTATACTTCGTCGTATGACGTGTGTTGCATGCCGAAAATAGCTGATCTGCAAGCTCACAACACGTTGCATCCACAAGACAATGTGAGCTTGTAGATCAGCTATTTTAACCACTGCGGACACATGCAGATGTGCGCGACGTTTAGAAACCTCTGGCTTCATAATGCAGGAAGACTGGGCACTAGTGGGCACCTAAATATTGTGGGCACTTCAATGTTAAGTTGGATGAAACAATTGCTGTGTGTGGTTCTATATGGGCTGCGTAAATTTTGACAAATAATAGCTTGCAGCAATGTCTAAAAAAATACATTTGGATAGCCAAAAGTGTACAAATATTATGGTTGAAAAAAGAACAAAAAAGAACTAAGTTAGTTCATTTTGGGGAACCATGAACTTTAGTTCAAAATGTAGAATTATGAACTATGATATGAACTAGTTCATTTTAGAAGTTTTGAACTTGAACTTGAACTAGTTCATTTGAACTTGAACTAGTTCATTTTGAAAGTGAACTTTCCCAACACTGGTTGCCATGGTCGCTGCTGTCAGCCGTCAATCACCGTTGGTTGCCATGGGAACTGTTTTATACCTGGCAGTGATTGTAACCAGGTGGGGTGCAATGAGTAGGAGCACAAACAGTTTTCGACGTGATACCGTGTCTAGTGCTGTGCAGGTCAGCATTCAGTGTTTTTGTTTAAAAGAGTATGTGTGTATTAGTCTTGATGTTAATAAATGGATTGGTATATCCAAATATATTTCTAAGCTCTGGACATTGATTTACTGGACACCACACGCGTCAAACTTTTGTTTAAGCTTGTTGACTCTACATAAGACTCTACATAAAGTACACCAGATAATTCACACTGGAGAAAAGCCGTCCACCTGTGACATATGTGGGAAGTGTTTTATTCAGTCTGGACACTTAAAGGTATATTCAGTGATTGTATTTCATTCAAATAAAAATATAATTGGTACATTTTCCATTCATTCTCCTCACTAGAATGTGTGCTGACCATATACTTCCACCATGGCCCGTGTTACGAGCATAGCTAGATTCGGTTTTCAGAGGTGACCAGCCAGTCCTCGACCAATCAGAGTAGAGTATGGCCGTAGTTATGTTGTGATGTTTAGTTATGATGGTCAAAATAAAAGTTTTGAGAACCAAAGTCACTCTGAATTAAGAACGTCTGCTAAATGCCTAGATTGTTAATTACTGAACTCATAAAATACCACAGTCTCGTAGTAAATCAGTATCATACATATCCTGAAGCTGGAGACGTAGGCCTACCGATATTCAGTGTGTGGGTCTAATGATCAAAACAAGAACATTATAATGGTGTAAAAAATCTAGAAAAAACGAAATATTTCCAAGCTGTAAGCCAGTAAGGGACAAGATGAACCCCAGCCTCTTTCATTATCACTGAATACACCTTTAAAAGCTCATGAGTATAAACATACCGGAGATAAGCCTTGCTGCTGTGGCCAGTGTGGGATGCTTTGGGTTCCCTTGGTTTTACTTCAAGAAACACGTATTCATCTGTCAACTCTGCGAAGAAAAAGAAAGAAAGAAGAAAAAAGGACAAATGATTACCATTTTAATAACAAATTGTTCCTTCCATGTGTCATAAGTTTGTTTTTGGCAATTAATGCTTTATAGAAAAACTGATAATGGCTTTTGTAATTCACTGACTTTAAAGAAGTATTGTTAACCCATTCCCTGCGAACTTAAAATATGGATGTGCGCTAAAACTGCCGGGAAATAGCTATATGTTATTAACATGATATGGTATAATTTCATTGTTTTCAAAGCCATGATGATAAACCACCACCAAAAAGACCACTAGAATGTGCCATCGTAACACTAAAACTTTCAGAATAAACCACGTTTGAAGGATGGGTAGGTGACGTCGCTCCATTGATTCACAATGGCAGACACGGCTATAGTCAACGGCGCTCCATATGTGCTCATTACTGTTCAATTCGTGCTTGATCGTCTAAAACCACCATCGGTCTGGGCAACGGATCGTATACAGATGCCACGCACAGAATTTCCGAATCAAAATCCGACCTAGTGAAGCTGCGTAATGGACGATGGTTTGCATTGAGCTAAACGGCTAGCAGATGCTATTGTAAACAGACGAGGCCTGGTTTAGCGGTGACGTCATAATCGTATCCTTTTTTTTTCACGGTCTCGTGTTATAACCAGCTGAAGGTAAGGGAACCCATTTTCTCAGTCGAAATACCCAAATAAATGCTTAAAAAATGCTTTTATATAAAAGTCGATTGGCAGCACTGCTCCTATTGACAATGTCGTTCTAAAAGTCGAACAGGAGGCAAGAAGTTTTTAAGACTGCTTCCTACATATACTGATTTCTACTAATTGCATTTTGATTATATACTGCAGGGGTCTTCAACAGGGGGTCCGCGACCCCTAGAGGGTCCGCGGAGGTACTGCAGGGGGTCTGCGAAATTATTGCTTTAAAAAAAATATATTTCTTTTTTTTTTTTTTTTTACATTTATGTTAAAAAATAAATCATGATTCTATCCATTTTGAATAGCTTGAATACATGATTACTATGCAATTGACATATTGTTGATATTATTGACATTGGTTCTCAGTTAATAAGTAGTATGTTTAGAAATGGTAGTGGTACGGCCCACCCTGCTCGCTGTAACTTGTACATGTTTAAAATAAAAATATGTCGTAGCCCCGACCCCCCCCACCCTACGAGGTGGTAGGGGGTCCCTGTTCCATCTCCCCATCAGTTTGGGGGTCCCCGGCCTGAAAACGTTGAAGACCCCTGTATAAAGGTTCCCACGGTCATGAAATTCCTGGAAATATTTTGAAATTAGAAAAATATTTTTCCAGTACTGGAAAAGTTTTGGAATTCATCAAGGGTCCTGGAAGGTCCTGGAAAAAATAGCTATGCATTGTCTTTGGTTATTGATTGTGTTAATACCTCTGAAATGACAAATTAAACATGGGCCAAATTGTCAAATATTAGAGGCAGAAATTGTGAAAATAGCCAATCTACATGCTCACAATGCCTCGCAACGTGAGGCGTTGTGAGCATGTAGATCTGCTATTTTCACAATAGAACTGTGTTATACAAAATTCCTCAACTCTTTGTGCTCGTCAGGGTGGGAACGGTTGAGAACCACTGGCATACACTACCTGTCTTTGGGCATTGCGCATAGGAGTAAGTGACCTGTTATTGAGCTGAATTATTGTTATATAGTCCTGGAAATTGGGTTAAATATTCTGGAAAAATTTGGGAAAAGTTTGGGAAATTAATTGGTAAAAATGTGTGGGAACCCTGTGTATATGAAATGTAAGAGTATTATGTAAGGTTTTGAGGCTACTGTAGATACAGGTTGACAAACAATCAACTAAGTTTATGTTGCAGCTACAAACAGGATGTGGGTTATATAGTGTTATGATTGTACTATAATGAAGCTGATTGTGTCATACTTTTGACACAAACCAGTGTTGGCTTTACTCTGGGCGGCTGCAGATTGGTATCTGTCCTCTTAAGCTTCTTAAAGCTCATTTCACTCAACATGACCTTCCTCACCATTCTCTTTGAGTTGTTCCACATGCAAGGGCCAGAGGTACAAGATGATTCCCTCTTTCTCATTCCGACAAACAACTCGACATTGGACATTAGTGCAGCTGGCTGCAACATGACCCCAAGCTGTAATTGTTCACAAGAGTCCACTAATACAGAGGTTTTCAAAGTGGGTGATGGGGCACCCTTAACGGTTTCCACCCAACAACGACGATATGCTATAGCCTAAATATAAGGTGCTGGGAGTGAAAATGATAATGTAGGGGTGCCTCGGATTAAAATAATATTTATGGGGTGCCCTGAGACAAAAAGGTTTGGGAACCCCTGCACTAATACACCCATCAGTAAAACATTGTCAATATCACCATTGCGTTTTGTATCCAACGTGTATTTTTACAATAGATAAGAAGAGGCGTCTCTTCAGGTAGCATTATGATGATTGGTCGATGGCTCACAGGTGTGGGGTACGGCTGAAGGGAGGATGAAGATTGTCAAATTGTCTCGTAGGCCTATTATAATCATGAACTTGCGAGTTTGTCTTCAAATATTCTTTGAAAGGCCTAGAAAGCATATTTGAAAGGTAGGTGCATTTATAAATCCTGAAAGAACAAGATTGGACGGTGTCAATGTCATATATAGCCTTTTTTAACTACAGGTTTTACAATGTGACGTTTTCTTTTTTTTTTTTTAATATAACTAAATATCATAACAATTTGTCATAGCAAAATATGTATTTATAGCATTGTGTCAATGTAAAATGTGTATTTAAATATCACTATGTGTCATTGCAAAATATGTAGGTCTATTAAGCTTCCCAACACCCAGATCAAGAAAAGGTTGAAACGGTTTCTGCCTATCTCGCGTAGCCAGAGAACTATTCCACAATCTCCGAATACTATAGACGATATATCAAGTCTGGCCACGGGAGATTAGTTTCTGCCCAACAGAGAGATAAAATAAATGTCATTGTGTTTGTATAACATTCATGTTATTCACAAAATAGTGAATGGCAGTCCAATGTCCATCCATCTTTTATTCAGGTACAGTTACACACCTCCTCCACCAGGCGGTGACAGACAACAGTGCCTGGATCCTCTGCTGCTCACGCTTCTGATGTTGAAACACCCAGCTCCTCGAAACGTGGTTCATTGTCTAAGTAAAGATCTCCAATGCAGCTCAGTTCTCCCCCCACCTCCAACTCCAATCCGAAAAAAAAAAAAAAAAGAAACGCCATCCATTATAGGTTTGAATAATTGATTATTGATTGATTGATTGATTGATAGAATTTATTAGAAGATTGCAATAGAAACAAGTACAGTTTCATGACAGTACAAATCACTGATACAAGGTCAACTAAAAGGAGATCCTAGAAAGCTGAGGCTTATTTCCACAGGGACCACACTTTAAGTATCTCATATAACATTGAAAGACAGACGGATAGAACATAGTACTTATCTAGGATAATATCAATTTCAAAAGCAGAAAAAGCTTAACATCAAATACAAAGGCAGAAAAAAACGGTGGGGGGAGCATGGGGGCTTAGTCTATTTACAAGTCACAGGTAGCAGCCGCCTGAAGGTGACTTTTCATACCGATTTTGAAAGAGGCTAGGGATTTGCTCTCCTTTAAGGCTTGTGGGAGGGCGTTCCACGTGTTGATGGTGTAGCAGCAGAACAAGTTAGAGCCTTGTTTAGTGTTAAATCTACGTTGATGATGATTAGTGGAGCTGCCTCTGGTGTTGTGATCATGAACATCCTTGACCTTTAAGAAGTAGTTTGTTAGGTACATGGGTATCTTGGAGGTATCTTGTAGGAGGTATCTTGTACACCAGGCCTATTGCAAGATGCTGTACTCTGTCAGCTACTTTGAGCCACCCCACGCTTTCGTGGTGATGATCGGTAAGGTGGGCCCGAGGAGGAAGACCAAGCACGACCCTAATTAGTTTGTTCTGGGCTGTTTGGAGCTTTAACTTTAAGGCAGCCGGGGCATCGCAATACCAGACAAGGACTCCGTAATCAATGAGGGGCCCAATAAGAGCACCCCCTACCCTTTGCAAGAAACACATTTGTTGGTTGACTTTATTGATTCCGGTGACTTCCACCATCTGTTCTCTCCCCACCAAATCAAGAGTGCATCCATCTCACTGCTGTGCTGTCGAGACCAATAGCTTTGAGTTTATCAATCAGAATAGAATGATCAACGGTGTCAAATGCCTTCTGGAGGTCCAGCATGACCATGCCACAATATTTGCCATCATGAATTGCACGTTTGATGTAATCATTCAAATAGATGAGGCATGTATCTGTGGAATGGGACTCTCTGAAGCCAGACAGAACTCGTAGATCAGTTTTTTCTCTTCAAGATATTTAGCCACCTGTTCATAGACAATTGTTTCCATTACCTTAGAGATGGAACTGAGGATTGAGATTGGCCAGTAGTTGCCAGGGTCAAGTTTACTACCTTTTTTGTGCAGGGGGGTTACCTTAGCTAATTTGAAGTCCTGGGGGGCATAACCCTGCTTGATAAATAGATTAATAATGTGGGTAATGATTGGGGCAATGGTGGCGGCTGAGTCTATGAGAAATTTGGGGAATATTTTGTCATGGCCAGCGGCTTTGTGTTGAGGTAGGGTGCGTAGTTTTTTAAACACTTCATCAGTTTTCACCGTGGCAAGTTTAAAGTTGTCTTTGCATACCCCAAGGTTCTTGTAGAATTTCAAGATGTGCCTAACACCAAACGCCTCAGATGGAGCCGGCAGTTTTTTGACCAGATTTTTGGCCATGGAGGTGAAGTAGATGTTAAGATTTTTGGCTACATCAAGACTTTCAGTGAGGAGGGTGATGGGAGTTTGGATGGATATGTTGCTGGTTAAGGATCTGAGTTTGGCGCCGCAGCCTAGTTGGTTAATTTTGTGCTATTGGGGTGTAAACAGAGACATTTTGAACAAAGCTGTTTCTAATCGGGTTCAGACTCTTCAGGGAGCTCCTAAGAATACAATTACAATCTAACAATTTACGGGAAGACTGTGCTCTGGAAAGAAGCAGCTGGGAGTGAGGTTTCTGAGACCATGGATTCAATCTTCAACCAGAGGGGGGGCGTCAGAGGACCAGTCTTCACCAGGAAAGCCTCACTGCCAAAAAGATAAAGCCCTTGCATTTGCAGTCAGGGGTGTCACACCAAATTCTGGGCCCTGGGTACAAGGATTCACTGTGGGCCCCCCATGAATGTTCTTCATAGGGGGAGGGCGATTAACCCATTTAGACTGGGAACACATAATTACGCGTTATTTTGTGCTATAATTATTGAAAAATAGCAGATATACAAGCTCACAGCGCTGCGAGCTTGTAGATCTGCTTTTTTATCATGAAAATTTGAGTGCCGCGCTGTGAGCTTGTATATCTGCTATTTTTTTGAAAAAACTTGAAGATTCTAAGATTTTCTTTGAAAAACCTGTTTCTACAGTTTGTCATTGGTGCTCAAATGTGAAGGACCCCCAAAATTATATGTATTTGGCCACGGACCCCCATCTCAAAATATTTAGTACCAGGGACCCCCCAGAAGATACATTTGAGTTGCAAATGTTCACTTTTACAGTGCCAATCCCGAACTAGTTCGGGTTTATCTCGCCGTACTAGAGTGCCAATCCCGAACTAGTTTCAATTTTTTTTATTTTTCGTCATCTGTTTACACGGCCCGCGAGAGCGTCGCGCCGCCGATATTTACCATCCACTCCAATGCAATCCAGGATCTTTAGAGCTCATTTTCTCTGTTCCATGCATATCCATATTCCATGCATGAGGTGTGCAAAATTTAATCATGGCTAAATTGACAAAAATAGGTCTTCTAAAATGCTTGGTAGCCAAAAGCTAACTTCAAGCTAACTTCATCCTCTCCCTGTACATGGACAAAGGAAAGTGTTCAGGGAAGTCATGGCTGCAGGGCCTCTGCATGCATATACCAGCATATCTCTATTATTCTATGGCCACTGGGCGCCCTCTAGTGGTGAAGGGTGGCATTGAATGAGTTAAGATTTGCACTCATTTTCACAACTTTTCAAAAATAGCAGATCTACAAGCTTGCAGTTGTGAGCTTGTATATCTGCTATTTTTTCAATAGCTAAAGTATAAAAATAATTAAGGCCCCTCTACCTTGGGGCCTAGTAACTCAGTCCCACTTCTCCCCCCCTTGTGACGCCCCTGGTTGCAGTCCAATATTAATGTTTAAATAATACATACATTGGCCATACATGGGCAACTGGTGGCCCCGGAGGCCACATGCGGCCTCCACCTCCACTTAATGCGGCTGGTTAATATCAGAATACTGATATATTAGGGACATAAAGAAATTTATGGAGGGGGGTCACTGGAGGAAATGTATATGCCCTGATATAAAATGCTATGACCCTCCCTCTGTATGTGGGAAAAAATCAGTGGCCCTCCCCAACCAAAAAAAGAAAAGAAGATGGCCCTCCCCTAAAACATAACATTTTATACATGAGTAAAATGATCCCTAAAAACATAAACTTATTCATAAACGCAACTGCAGTAATAATAGCACTATATACGAGAACATGAATAAAGCAAATTCACCTCCCCCTATGAGACTCGAACCCACGGGACGAATGGATCGTTAGCACAGTGACTAATGCACTGAGCTATCTTCACAGATAACATTTTAGTGAATAAAAGTGAACTCTAGAACTTAAGCTACCACTTCTTTATCATATGATGTTACAGGACTTAGGAGAAGGCTATGAATGTTTAATCTGTAAACTCACCGCTTCATCTATCTGTCTGGGAAATTTTATACGCAAATGTGAAAGTGAAGAAAAATGCTTTCCATTGGAACACTGCCATCCTTTAAGATGATCCACTGCCGGCCGAACTTAACCCTATATATTAAAACAGGGATGCCATATGTTTCATCAATGAGACTATCCCTAAAAGATTCCCGTTGTGGTGGAGAAAGAAAAAAAGACGAAAAAACCTCGAAGCCAAAATCAAAATCCAAACAGCCACACACACGCAATTCCAGTAGGACTTGCCTAACCCCTCTGATCTTCTTGTTGTCCGTGCTCTTCTCTAATTTAGTTTCGAGTCTGACAAGACTCTCCTCAGCAGAGAGGGTCTGCAGCGAAGCTCTTAAATTGTGATCCAAGTAACTTTTAGTACGCACATTTGTTCTCTTGATGTTGTAAGACGCCATGTTTGTTGTGTTCTGAACTTTTCCCTCTGACTAAAAGTATTGTCGCTGCCAGGAAGAGCGTCAGTGATTGGCCAGAAACTGCACACGCCTACTGGCTGGATAGGCCAAGCTAAATGATTGACACATAGAAGGAACAATGGGAAAGGCTCAATAGCCCAGCTGTTGGGAAAAACCAAGATAAGCAACGGAGGGGTGTCAATGACTATTGTTGTACTATTATTCAGGAAAGCTGTAAAGAAAATATGCATATAAAATCCGGGCTCATTTTAAAAATAAAAATTGGATGACCCTCCCTTGGACTCAAAGTAAAATTTGATGACCCTCCCTCAAACTAAAACTAAAAAGACATGACCCTCCCCTATTTTCCTCCAGTGACCCCCCTCCATAAATTTCTCTAGGTCCCTTAATGATTTCAGCTGTTCCAATTCCAAACATGAAAACATGACCCACTCTAATTACTGCAGTCTATATGATTGATTGATTTTTCTTTATTAAAGTGTCATGCTTCCAAGGAAGCGCAGATATGGACTTACTATATATTCTATATTACTCTATAGTTGTAGATATATTAAAGACCCAATGAAATGACTATTTGGGGTATTTTATTTTGAAGTTTCAGTTTGAAAAGGAAGCCTGCGTGTTTCTGAACCAATCCGAGGGGACCAGCCCTTCAGGCGATGGGATTTAAAATCTGAGTAATGGGAGTAATGGGAGCCAGCAATGGGAAACAAACAGGTGAATGTAATCAAAGGTTAGTTTTAGTTTTACAAAACACAGGATAAGATGTTAATTTCCTTTGTGCAGGCACATGCGTGTGTGAGAGTGTGTGTGTGTGTGTGTGTGTGTGTGTGTGTGTGTGTGTGCGTGTGTGTGTGTGTGTGTCATCTTGGTGGTGAATGATGGATGCAAGGGAGGGGGGGGGGGGGGGGGGCTGGGGTTAGTTTTTAATCTAGGACGCATCATCAGTAGTGTACCTCCAGGTCTTAGGGTGTTTCGGCCATTATACACTATACACCCTCACCAGAGGCGGCCAGCTCAGGGTCATGAGTCCCGAACCTGCGTCATTTCCAATTAATCATGAGAGTATCGTTCATCTTATGGATGGCAGACTTCTCATGGGACTGTGCAAGGCAGGGGCGTCCTTTTCCCTGAGTCAAGCCTATAGGCTGACCGCATACCTCCTGGCTCCAGTTTAGGCATTTAGCAGAAGCTCAATGCCCAAACTGGAAGCTCCAAATCCAAAGCGACCCACAACAAGCAAAGCAATACAATTAGCAATAAGCAATACAACGATCAAAGTGATTAAGCATGAGGATAGCGTTATGCCCCCTCCTCATGGGACTTAATCAACATCAATACCCAAACTGGAAGCTCCAAATCCAAAGCGACCCACAACAAGCAAAGCAATACAATAAGCAATAAGCAATACAACAATCAAAGTGATTAAGCATGAGGATAGCGTTATGCCCCCTCCTCATGGGACTTAATCAACATCAATACATCAACTGCATAGAGATATCAATCCAGAACAAAGAACAAATCGTATACCTATACGAACGCTATCTAGCTTGGTTACTTTGGGGCCCAGCAGGGGTCCTTCCTCCTCATAAAAAGCCACTGGCTGCTTCTTTCGGCTGCCTCCGATGCAGCTTTGATGGCTGAACGCTGGCTTTGGCCTCTAATTCCCAGGTCTGCAAAGAGTCTGGTTGTAGATCTTGCCACAAACCATCCCACCTCCACTGGGCGGACTTCAGTGTTCCAGCCGCGAGCTCTGCATAGCGTAGGTGTTTCCGCTCGTAAGCCTCATCCACTGAGTCCTCCCAGGGTACTGTGAGCTCAATGATGTACACCTTTTTTAGAGAAGGGGACCAGAGCACCAAGTCAGGTCTCAGGGTGGTTGTAGCGATCTCTGGAGGAAACACAAGTTGTCGGCCAATATCAGCCAGCATCTTCCAGTCGCGAGCCAAACGTAGTTGGCCTCGCTCAGATGGTGTCAAGCCACTCCTGGTTACCTTTGCCCCCTCACGGACAAAGGTGGTTGCCTGTTGGTGGTTGGATGCTGGTGACGGTAGGGAGTTGGTGGCAGCTCGTTTGTCCTCCAGGGTGGAGGCATGGATCTTTAGGACTTGGTTGTGACGCCATGTGTAACGTCCCTGGGCGAGACTGGTTTTGCACCCTGATAGAATGTGCCTTAGGTTGGCTGGAGTTGAACAAAGGGCACACCCCGGGTCTTCACCAAACCACTGGTGAAGGTTGACTGGTGTTGGAAGAACGTCATATGTAGCTCTTATGATAAAGCTCAACTGCCTCGCTTCCATGGCCCACATATCTTTCCAGCTGATCTTCCTCCTCTCCACACTGTCCCATCGTGTCCACTGGCCCTGTTTTGCAAGAGAGACTGCCTTGGCCCATCTTCCAACATAGCCCACAATGTCAGCATGTTTGAGGGCTGCTGTTGCTTCCTCCACTGCTTTGGCAGGTGTCCATTTGCGCCCAGTTGCCAAGGTCGGTGCGTTGTTGCTCACCACTAAATCTCTGGATTCATTCAGTGTCATCTGGAGTCTTGTTTTTGCACACTTGTACTCCTCTGTGAGACTGGTGAGGGGGAGCTTGAGGATGCCATCTCCATAGAGGCCTATGGTGGTCAGGCATCGTGGAACTCCGAGCCATTTCTTGATGTAGCCTGTGACTCCTCTTTCCATCTTCTCCACCGTTTAAATTGGGACCTCATAAACTGCAAGGGGCCACAACATCCGGGGTAGGAGGCCAAACTGAAGGCACCAGGCCTTTAACTTTCCAGGTAGTTGTGTGTTGTCGATGGACTGCAGGCCACCGCTGATGTCTTTGCGCAGTTGTTGCACCTGGTCTTTGTCCTTCAGGCTTGAATCATACCACCTGCCAAGGCTTTTTACAGGCTGCTCAGACACTGTTGGGATTGGGTCATCGCCGATGAAGAATTTCAGGTCGGAGAGCACTCCCTTCACAATTGAGATGCTTCGTGACTTGGATGGTTTGATCTTCATGCGGGCCCAACTGATGTTCTCTTCCAGTTTTCCGAGCAGCCTTCTGGTGCATGGGACGGTGGTGGTCAACGTTGTAATGTCGTCCATGTAAGCTCTGAGCGGAGGGAGGCGCTGACCAGAGTCAACCCGCTGTCCGCCTACAACCCATTTTGAGGCTCGGATGATGATCTCCATTGCCATCGTGAATGCCAGAGGTGAGATAGTGCATCCCGCCATGATGCCTACTTCCAGGCACTGCCAAGAGGTGGTAAAGTCAGAGGTGGTAAAGCAGAACTGCATGTCTTGGAAGTAGGATTTAACCAGGGCTGTGATGGTGTCCGGTATGTAGAAGAAATCAAAGGCAGACCACAGGAGTTCATGGGGCACCGAGCCAAAGGCATTGGCAAGGTCCAGAAAGACTACATGAAGGTCCCTTCTCTCCGCCTTTGCCGTTTGGATCTGGTGCCAGATCATGCTGGAATGTTCTGAGCACCCTGAGAATCCCGATATTCCTGCCTTCTGTACAGATGTGTCAATGTACTCGTTTCTTCGCAGATACTCGGACATCCTCCGAGCAATGACACTAAAGAAGATTTTGCCCTCAACGTTTAGTAGGGAGATTGGACGGAATTGGCTGATGTTCACTGCATCCTTCTCCTTTGGGATAAGGACTCCACCTGCCCTACGCCACACTTTAGGTATTATCTTCTTCTGCCATGCTGTTCTCATGAGCCTCCAGAGAAACCTCAGGATATCTGGTGCGTACTTATAAACCTTGTATGGGACTCCATTTGGCCCCGGGGATGATGCCGTTCTTGCCCGACGCACTGTGTTTTCCACCTCTTTCCATGTTGGAGGGCTGCAAGGCATGTGATGTTCAGGGGGTCAATTGGTGGGATATCTGAAGGAATGGTCAGATGTTCATGCCGCCTTGGGTCAGAATGTGTTGCTTTCAGATGATCATCCAGGTCTATCTTTGTTGTTTTTAAAGCTCCACTTTTTTCCTTTGTGAAGATACTTTTAAGGAACTTGAAGGGATCTTTATAGAACCGTGTTCTAGTTTGTTCTTTCTTCCTTCTACGTTTCCGGAGGTTCTCTGCTCGGCGGAGGGATGCCAGTCGTGTTTTAATGTCACCTTGAAGTGCATTTATGCCTTCCCTTTCCACTCCAGAGGCTTTTTTCCACCGTTTCCTAAGTTGTCTTCTTTCTAGGACGAGGCGCTTGATCTCCTGTTGCCTCCTGGAGACTGGTGCGGTTGGAACATCTTTCCTGCCTTTCCTTTCTTGCACTCCAAAGCGTTCTGCCCCATATTGGTAGATGATATCCCCCATTCTCTCCAGCTTCTTTTCCACTGTCCCTCGAAGTTGCTCAAGAGACAGGGTCAGGTCAGTATTGATAGTTTCCCAGAGCTTCTTATCCACGGCACCAGGCCACTTCACATGCAATCTATGCCCTGCTAGTTATATTCAAAAAGTCTATCTATGTCATCACTTTTTGAATTTCTGTTCACAGGAAGTAATTAAGAATGGCCTATTTAGGGACCTTTGATATAAATATACACAAAAATTGTTTATTTTCTATTTCTTTGGCATCTAGTGTTAGGTATGGCCATATTATCACTACAGATATGCTCTAAAAGTGTAGTAAGAGAAAGTTAGCCTATTGCTACATCAATCTGGGAACTAAATCTAAATCACTAGCTTTCTTCACAAATGTGTTCATAAAGGTGTCTACTATCACCTCTGAACTTTGTCAAAACCAACTCCCTTGACATACTTTGTGGGAGCCAATCAAAGTTATTGGGTATCCCGAGGGCCTGGGATTAAAGGGGAAAAATAAAAAATGGCCAATATGAGCGTATGAGGTGTGTAATTTGGGTATTTTTGGGGTGTAGCCAAATAGGCCACACCTACCTTTGTGTGTCCATGAGACATAATATTGGCAAGAGTAGTGTTTGAATTCTTGAAAACTTTTCAAGATCAGGTGGGTAACCAGTAAGACTCCCTAATCGGGAGATAAGCGACCGTTGGTCGCTTATCTCCATAAATAGAGCAAAAATGTGTTTTTCCAAAATCTTCCTGATCCATGTTGTTGACATGAGTGTAGACATACTGTGTAGTGATTTTCGTGATTTTAGGGCAAAATCTGAATCGGCCTCATGGTGGCGCTAGAGGGCCATGTGAGAAATGAGGGGTGGGGTCTCCTCGCCGCCAAGGCGGACGAATAGGTACCGGCCCCGGCTCTCCCGGTCGCTCCTAGCCCGAGTTACGGCATTTTATGTGAGCTGCAGTGGCAGGGGGTCCTCCACTGGGGGCGCCACCACTTTTGCATCCGTTCTGGAGCACCAGGAGTGGGTGGTCCCCGGGAATGCCCCGTGAGCAGCCCCGTTG
Organism: Nannobrachium achirus; assembly: GCF_963921795.1. Taxonomy (NCBI): domain Eukaryota; kingdom Metazoa; phylum Chordata; class Actinopteri; order Myctophiformes; family Myctophidae; genus Nannobrachium; species Nannobrachium achirus. Next base: position 28,113 of record NW_027664706.1, read on the forward strand.
GGGTGGTCATTTGGTCATTTTTGCACATTTGGTAATTTTTTACACCTGGGGGTCCCCCAGGGACCTGGGGGTCCCCGAAACTCCGGGGGTCCTTGGAGGTTGTAGTTTGGCAGGCAAGGAGTGTGTGTGCAAAATCTGGCATGGATCGGGGCAACGGTTGCAGAGATATGAGCAGGGCAAAAGTGTGACGTGTGACGTGTGACAGAGGGAGTGACGGAGTGACGGAGGGACAGCCGGTGGAGGTTTGGATAGTGTGCAAGTAACTGCGACCTACGGTCGCAATCACACATGACACACAGGATACAATCTGACAAGGAACATTCAAACACAGGGTTTAAAACATAGGGACTAACAGGACACAGGTGAACTCGAATGACATGATTGGCTTAGCCAATCTCTCCAGCTTCTTTTCCACTGTCCCTCGAAGTTGCTCAAGTTAGCCAATTATGCCTTTTTTTATGGCCAAGGAGTCATTTTTACTTATAACTAATGGTTGAAATGGATTCAGCAGCCCAACAATACCCTAATTACACACTTCATACGTTCATATTGGCCATTTTTTATTTTTCCCCCTTTAATCCCAGGCCCTGGGTATCCCGATACCCCCAACTTTGATTGGCTCCCACAAAGTGTGTCAAGAGAGTTGGGTTTGACAAAGTTCAGAGGTGATAGTAGACACCTTTATGAACATTTGTGAAGAAAGCTAGTGATTTAGATTTAGTTCCCAGATTGATGTAGCAATAGGCTAACTTTCCCTTACTAGTGTGAAAAACATGTTTTTGATTTCACCCTGTCTTTAAAAGTTATTTTCTTTTTTATGTCTGATGTATTTGTATTTAAATTCATAAAGTTAAGAGTTAATGTTACCACAAGTAACATGGAATTCAATAAATATGATATTTTCAGGACTAATTCAAAAACAGCATAAAAATATTCAGGATTCCAATTCAAAAGTACTGTAGCAAAAATAGCAGATCTACAAGTTCAAACGTGTTGCAGTGTGACGCGTTTTGAGCTTGTAGATTGTCTATTTTTGCTATTTTTGAGTGACATACAGTAGAATGACGAAGTAAGGCATTAATAAAAACGAATGAGCGAGTGTGGACATATAGTGGATCTCTGGTGTGAGTGTGGAAATATAGTGTCCCTCTGGAGTGAGTGTGTAAATATAATAGCCCTTTCAGAAAATATGCATAATAATGAATTAAGCATATTATATTAGCAACGCAAATTTTAAAAACAGAATATATAATCAATATTTAGAAAAAGCGTACATAATTTGTAATACAAATAATGATTAATAGATGAGGCAGTATAAGACGGTAAAAAGCCTGTCAGCAGAACCTACTGTACTGTAACAAATTCACACTTTGAAGCGTGACTTGCATGATGGCGTATATCATGATAGTCGGGGATCCACATGCCCAAAAGCTCAAGGAATAGGGTTGAACCTGTGATGTTCTGCCGCACTTTTTATTTCTGTTTTATCTATTAGTTTGGTCATTAACTCTTATACTGCTTTGGACGTTCCTGTTCGCCCCAATTCTCAAGAGACCTCCGCGCCAATACGGCGCTCGTTCGCGTTCGTTCGTTCGTTTACCTTGTTGAAGCTGATGAGGGGCCGCGCCGCCGTGTACTGTAAACACATTTTCCGCGGTGATGGTGTAAAAAATCCATTATGCGTTAACATCAACGGAGACCAATTCACTTCCTTGTTGATTTCCTCTGGCTGTAAGGCTCTGTGGCCAGTGACTGGTCTGAATGTACGGCAACACATAACAGGCAAATTCACATTCATTCTCGCATGACGCCGCCCTCTGCTGCCTGGCAGACCAAAGTGCACTATTGCACAATCAAAAAAAAAAAAAAAAAAAAAAAGAAAATGTCTGTCTATCTACTATAACGTCGCAAAGGTAAGCCGCTTTTTGATGGCACCAGACCCAATAAATAAATAAATAATCTGGCAGTAGGAGAGTTAAGGTCCACAGAATGAGAGGCCTGCTCTGCCGGAAACATCGCGAAAAAAAGTTATGGCCATTTGTATATTCACTGTCCCATTGACTCCACTACACAGGAAAGGAAATATATTATAAACAAGAAAAATTCTGCTTTAAGTAGCATGTGAGGGGTCAAAATGGAGAGTTTTCATGATTGTGAATCCATTGCAAGCATTTGTTTTGCACAAAAAATATTCCTTGGGCTAGAAAACAAATCAACAAAAGTGTGAAAAGTGATGAGTCATCACTTTTCACAGTCATCACAGTGATGAGTCATCACTTTTCACACTTTTGTTGGTTTGTTTTCTAGCCCAAGGAATGTTTTTTGAGCTAAACAAATGCTTGCAATGGATTCAGAATCATGAAAACCCTCCATTTTGATCCTTCACATGCTACTTAAAGCAGATTTTTTTCTTGTTTATAATATATTTCCTTTCCTGTGTAGTGGAGTCAATGGGACAGTGAATATACAAATGGCCATAACTTTTTTTCGCGATGTTTCCTGCAGAGCAGGCCTCTCATTCTGTGGACCTTAATGACCAAACTAATAGATAAAACAGAAATAAAAAGTGCGGCAGAACATCACAGGTCCCCTCCCATTTTGAGGGACTGGATCCCCGGCTATGAACCACACTTCACAACCTTACAAATGTTTCTAATTAGTCAGGGGATATCTTCAGAAATAGTGTAAAATCCTGGAATAAATTCCTTACCAAAACATTTCTTCACCAATGTGTTTAGTAACCAGGTGTCTAGTAACCAGTGTTGGGAAGAACGCTGTTACAAGTAACGGCATTACGTAACAAAACTACTTTTCTCGGTAACTAATAACATAACTCGTTACCTTTCCCATTCAGGAACGCCGTTCTAGTTACTGTGGTGTAAAGTGGCCAGTTACTTGTTACTTTCTGTGGTCCAAATGAACTGTTTCTCTCCGCAGCGCAGAGCAGACTGAGCGGCAGCGGACGGAGCCTTTCTGCAGCCTGTCATAAACTGCCTGTGGTAACTCTCATAGTCAAGTGAAAGACGTGCCTGGCATCGCACACTAACATGATGCGCTGTAGAGGAGCAATGATTGGTTGACCTAGGTTAAAACCTCAGGCTAAGCCAATCAGAGACGGCCTTGGGCGGGTCTTAAAAAATACACACAAACTCAAAGCCAGCGCACACACATAGTCACATAAACAGTGTAGAGAGACAGAGAGGACTGAGGAGAGTAGCCTACTCATGTCTCCAAAATGCTGGCGAGAGCTCGACAACAGCAGCTTCGCAACTTGGAAACATTATTTTAACTTTGTGGAGATAAATGGCGCTAAAATCTACCCCACCAAAATCGCCACAGCATGTCACCCAGAGTGAACCAAACAGTTTGAAAATGTGGTATAGCGGTATAGTT
>NW_027664705.1:0-34787 GCF_963921795.1 Nannobrachium achirus
TTAATATGTACATCAAATATATTATGACGTATAACATAATTGAAATGTTCTCTGCATTGTTTTGATGTACAATAATAATCTCCACTCTGTAATAGAACTATCATAATAAGTATATTCATAACTCATTCATAAATTGTAAAGATATAATTTGTGCATTTGTCAATTGTTTTGACTTTTTAGGCCATATCCACTTGTCTCCTTACTGAAAGATGAGCCATCTATTTGACAAAAAAAAAAAAAAAAAAACGGTCAACTGTCAAATGACTTCATATTTCCTCTCCTCAATTTAAAATTTCCTGTTTTCTTCTTTGGTTCTGTTTATTTGTGCAACCAAAGTCAAACTAGTTTATATATATATTTTTTTATTATGTCTCTGTGGATTCATTCTTGTTGTCTTTCCAGTTAGAGTTCACAGAGTTCAGTGATCTTACTTTGTGTTTGAAGGTCCAGGTTCATTACTGAAGTTCATAGGGAAACCCATAGACTGATCACTCTTCATAGACACACAGCTGGGTGTTGGAGACTCTGCTCTGTGGTCAACACTTCTGGAATCACACAAATGTTTATGACATTATCATTTGAGTTGAAATACATGCTGCTCAGACAATACTAATTTACAGCGCACGTATAATATAATATTTTCTGCAACCATGGTTGCAGAAGAGGGTTTTCTGTCCCCTCTAAAGTAGACCAATCACAGATCATGCTTTTCCTGCATAGACCACTGGACTGTGAACGTCCCACTGTGCTAACTGTAGCCCTTATAGTTTCTTCTCCCTCCTGGCCCCCAACCTGTGGAATAAACTCCCTGTTGCACTCAGAACTGCAGACTAACTCCCTAGCTTCCACCGTGGTTAGTACTAGAGCTGGGATCGGGCCCATTTTTTCTGTCCGTTCCAAACCCGTGTCCGACAGTTTTCTGTCCGACCCGAGTTGACGTCCGAGCATTAATCATGAAAAAGCGTCCGACCCAAGCCGAGGCCCGAACCTTGTTTTCAACGCTTTTTCGCCTCGTTTCTTTTTCTTTGAGGAAGCCACTGATTTACACTCACTAGCAAACTTGTTCTAATGTGCAGTGCATGCAGTGTGCCTGCTTGTTACCCTTAATGTGAATATTAAGCCACGATGTAGCTTGTGAAAGTGTTCAAATAGTAGGCTATGTCGATTATTAAATAATAAAAAATAATAACGTGCGCTGCGCTCGATGTCTGACTGCAAGTTTCTGCGCCTGGAAAATAGCAGATCTACAAGCTCACAACGCGTCGCGGATGCGAGACGTTGTGAGCTTGCAGATCAGCACATTTTGTCACGGAACACGCCGTGATGAAGAAGTATAAGCCAGGATTTATGTGATGTGATGTGTGTTGAACGGACCGGACGGACGTACGGACGAGGCTGGCCTGGCACAGTGCACTGCGACTGCACACAACAGCGCCAAAAATAAACATCCAATGCAAGGGACAGTAGTGGAACACAAGCTAGAAGCTCCATTCAGAGGCACGCCACTTCCAAACCACAACAGCGCGCTGCGCGTTTACCTCAGCGTGGGACTTTTCTCCGTGGTCAGAGTTTTCTCTGTGGCTGCAGCATTAGCGCGAGCAGCACACACACACACACACACACACACACACACACACACACACACACACACACACACACACACAGTGCCACACTCACACACAGGAGTTGCACGCTGCGTGCATCATCAGAGGGAGTACATGTCGTGCATGATGCATGTCATAGGTAGGCAGAGGCTATATCAAAAATATGTCCGACCCGAATCGACGTCCGACAATTAATTATGAAAATGCGTCCGACCCGGGCCCGAGCCCGTCGGGCTTGTCGGGTCCCGTCGGATTTCGGTCGGGTATCCCAGCTCTAGTTAGTACTCAGCTCTTCAGACTCCACCTTTGCCCACAGACCTTATTCACACCTCGGCCATTTTGGATCACATGACCACATGGGGCGGCAGCCTGCATTACAAACCATTGTAAACAATGGAGCGATGGTCCCAAAATATGAGTTCTGTTCACCCATTTATTTTGACCAAATTGACAAAAGGGGAGATGACAACATCAACATCCCCAAAAGGATTAAATAGAAGGGCTACTGGATCGATTACATCCACGGTAACAATATTCAAGGTAAGTTAGGTTGCAACCTTACTGTGTACAAAGACTTGCTTTCTGTGCAGTGCTTGCTCTGCCATCATATTAACTATTTGTTGTTCAATTGTTCCTTATTAATATAGAAAAAACACAATACAGTAAGTTAACATGATGGCAGAGCAAGCACTAGTCTGCACAGATACTGTAGCAAGTCTTTGTACAGAGTAACATTGTAACCTATAACTACCATGAATAATATTGTGGATGTGGATTCTTATTGAATTCTTTTGGGGATGTTGATGTTGTCATCTGCACATTTGTTGTTTTGGTCAAAATAAATTGGATGAACAGAAGTCATATTTTGGGATCATCGCTCCATTGTTTACAATGGTTTGTAATGCAGCACACCCCATGTGGTCATGTGATGCAAGATGGCCGCGGTGTGAATAAAGTCTATAGCACTGACCGTAGCACTCGCTCATTTTTTGTTTATTATAAAGTTGTACAGAATAAGTTGATAGGTAGCCATTGTAACCCACCGAATATTGTTACTCCATACTGTATGAGATACCCTAGGTCTCTGACCTCATAAACTCCATATTTGGACCAGGGAGATCTATAGCTCCATATATGGAGCACAAACGTAAAAGTGAAGATTTTGGTAATGCTTCACCCTCTGTTGTCACTGATGTCATACTTCACATGATGACATCACAATATATAATAAATACACATCTTACTTTGTGTCTAAAGGTCCAGGTTCATTTCTGAAGTTCCTAGGGTGACCCATAGACTGATCACTCTTCATAGACACACAGCTGGGTGTTGGAGACTCTGCTCTGTGGTGAAGACTTCTGGAATCACACAAACATTTGACATCATTTGTGCTGAAATACAGTTGTAAATAAATACAATATATTGTGACTTTTCTTTTCCTAGAATATCATTATTAACCACTTCAACCGATCACCTTAACGAGAATGCTATTCTAGGCAAAGTTAGAAAAGGTAGAAACATATTTATGGGGAGCAAAATCTTATTGTATTGTATTTATTTACAATCATATGTCAGCACACATGCAGGTAAACCAATGCAGGGCAAATAAATCATCATAACTAGCATCTGGAGAAACTGTTCTGTTATTTTAGTTTTTCCAGTTAAAGTTCACAGAGATCAGTGATCTTACTTTGTGTTTGAAGGTCCAGGTTCATTACTGAAGTTCCCAGGGTGACCCATAGACTGATCACTCTTCATAGACACACAGCTGGGTGTTGGAGACTCTGCTCTGTGGTGAAAACTTCTGGAATCACAAAAAAAGAGAAAGAAAAGACAATTGTTGCTGTTTATTTTTCCCTTGTGGCAACAGAAGGAACATGTAAATACAATATACTGTAGGTCTTCAGTGTAACTAAATAATGCCATCGTTTTGAAAAAAAAGAAGAAAAAGAAATTAGTACCCTGTTGCAAAACTAAAGTGTTACTAAAGGTTATTCTGTTACTAAAAAAGTGATTACAGTAACAGCGTTACTTGTAACGTGTTACTCCCAAAACTGCTGCAGACAGAGACTGACTATTATTCACATTATTTAATTTAATTTCATTTCACTTTATTATTTTTCTTTCTTCTTTTCTTTTCTTTCTTTTCCATTTTAGGATAATTAATCATACTAGTCCTGTGCTCGGGGGCTGTGCACGTGTGCACAGTATCTAAGGGATTGAATGTAGGAGTCTCAGAAGTAATGTTGGAGTGGCAGATCTTTATACCCATATATGGTGTTCCATGTTGGTGTTCCGTTTCCAGGCCAGTCTGTGATGTCAGTACTATGACATCAGAGTATGACGTGATGTCAGCATGCAGACAGACGGTTACCATGGCGGCGAAACTGTGTAGTATCAGTGATGTCATCATGTAGATGGTCAGACGGACGGACGGACGGACGGACGGACGGACGGACGGGCGGACGGACGGACGGACGGACGGACGGACGGACGGACGGACGGACGGACGGACATTTGCTAAATTAATAGTTAGATAACGATGTCGACCAAATGATTGCATAACTATGTTATTCTAGTAGTGTTGTGTATAGTGTTTTATTGTTATATATTGTACAGGAGGATTGACATACTGTGTGTGTGGAGGTCCAGGTTCACTGAAGTTAGGATGTTTTCCCATTGACCAGTCACTCTTCACAGACACACAGCTGGGTGTTGGAGACTCTGATCTGTGACTTCTGGAATCATACAAATGTTTATACATTTATCACGAGAATTAAAAAGTTCAGGTCAGCACTAGAAGACCTTAGGGGCGATTTGGAACATATTTAGGCAGGCAGTCATGGAGGTACGAAGGTGCCAGACCTTTGAGAGCTTAATAAACAAGTAAAATTAAAACAACCATGTGTCAGTGCAGTGAAGCTAAAACTGGAGTAATAATGTATATTGTATCAGAGGATTGACATACTGTGTGTGTGGAGGTCCAGGTTCACTGAAGAAAGGAGGTTCTCCTTTAGACTTGTCACTCTTCACAGACACACAGCTGGGTGTTGGAGACTCTGCTCTGTGGATGTGATGTTTGTCAGCTTTCTCCTTCTTGCTCTCCATGTTGCTCTTTATTAAACCTGTCAAGGTTACAGTCAATAAAATCAGTCAGTTTTTATCTCATTCTTTAATATCAATATGCTATTGACACAGGGTGATTACATTCAAATATTAACTGTGAACCTGCTATGAGGCAAGAATATCACCAACATAATGCTGAGACTACAGTAGATGCAGATGCATGCAGTAGCTCTTGTCAACCAGCAGGGGTCCTATTAGACCACAGAGACACAGCTGTTGCCATAGACATAGAAAGGTAGACGCCTCCTTCGGCTAGGGGGCGTATGCATTTAGCAACTAAGCGAATCTTCATCACTTCCGTCTTCATTGCTTCCGCGTGCGTCACACATAGTGAAGTTGACAGGCCAATCAGAGGCAGGTGGGGGCGGGTCTTTACGTACGCAGCCTGTGAGAACAGCTGAGCCGTGCAACATCGGAACTGGCTCTGTTGAATTGAATTGTGGTCCTTGGAATAAGTCCTGGAAAAGTCACGCTGTGATTGGCCAGTAGTCACTTTGACTGACAGCGTTCCCTTAGTTTTTTCAGGAAGTCCGGACAAGAACTTTTGCACATCGCTCCAATTAACTGCAGAGTCGAACGAGGCATCTAGCTCTTTATATCTGTGGCTGTTGCAACAACAGAATTAACAGCTGGTCTGAGGTAGACATTGGAATATCATGTTAATAATACTATTAATTAACATACTCTACCATGGTTAAAATAACGTTTTATTCACTAAACTAAGTTATGGACTGCAGCTTTGAGATGTCGACTGGTTCAGCAGTTGCTTTATTATTATTCTTTAAATGTTTCTATTATTATTTTTCATGATCTGATTATTTTGAATGAAGCCTAAAACTGTTCATTGTAAAATAGTTTACTACATTCACAAACACTAAATCCTCAAAGGAAACCACACCCTACTGAAAAGAGCTGAGTGGTCAGGGAGTGGAAATGTCCCTGAAACTGAAGTTCCCCCTTGGCATAAGCTGGGTGTGTAAAAAGAAGACCACCAATTGATTCAGAACAGCGGTTTGCAGTCTGTCTAATGTCTACGGTAGAGACACACACACACACACACACACACACACACACACACACACACACACACACACACACACACACACACACACACACACACACACACACACACACACACACACACACACACACACACACACACAAAGAGAGAGAGAGAGAGAGCGACTACAGCTATGCTGTCTGGGAGACAGAAGCTCTGATCACGACTAGGCCATGAACAAAAAATGTTTCAATGAAGTACTGCTAAGTTCCAAAGGTGTAGACAGTAGACTTACAGAGAAAGAATTTCCAAGGCTCTCCGTCGTTGGTGAAAAAATATATAATTTATTTTGAGCAAGGCAACAAGTTGACCGACGCGTTTCGACCTACTAGTTCTTCATCAGGGTCTAACAACAAGCTAGTCAGCCACACCTAAATAGCCAATCTGCATTGTGACATCATCAGGGACGTGCTGACCATTGGGAAAAGCGGGACAACTCCTGAACGGCCGGTCCATTCCCGCCGGCCATTAAAAAAAATGGCTGGCCCCCACAAAGTAAATATAATGTAATTGGCCCACTAGCGTGTCTCTCATGATCTTTGTGTAGCAGCAGCACTATAGAGAGATCACATTGGCCCCACTGGCTTTTATATCATCTGAATACCGGCCCACTACTCCCTAGCTTCCTTGACTACTCCTAGATGGTCTACATACAAGATTGTTACACTGTCTTTATACCGGAAAAATGATGAGGGGCGGCATAGCTCAGGGGTAGAGAAACTGGTATTAGAGCACGAAGGGTATAAATCCCGAAGGGTTCCCAGTTCGAATCCGGGCTCCCCCTGAGTTAATGTCGAAGGGTCCTTGGGCAAGACTCTGAACCCCTAATTGCCTCCGGTGAGTAGGTTGGTGCCTTGCATGGCTTCCTCCGCCACCGGTGTATGAATGTGTGTGTGAATGGGTGAATGTAATGCACAATCTATGTAAAGCGCTTTGGATTAAAAGCGCTATATAAATGCACCATTTACCATTTACCATTTACCACTCACTCATTCACACCAGCTGGTATTCACTCAGTCACTCCTCACCACTCACTCATTCACACCAGCTGGTATTCACTCAGTCACTCCTCCTCACCACTCACTCATTCACACCAGCTGGTATTCACTCAGTCACTCCTCACCACTCACTCAGTCACTCCTCACCACTCACTCATTCACACCAGCTGGTATTCACTCAGTCACTCCTCCTCACCACTCACTCATTCACACCAGCTGGTATTCACTCACTCACTCCTCCTCACCACTCACTCATTCACACCAGCTGGTATTCACTCAGTCACTCCTCCTCACCACTCACTCATTCACACCAGCTGGTATTCACTCACTCACTCCTCACCACTCACTCATTCACACCAGCTGGTATTCACTCAGTCACTCCTCCTCACCACTCACTCATTCACACCAGCTGGTATTCACTCAGTCACTCCTCCTCACCACTCACTCATTCACACCAGCTGGTATTCACTCAGTCACTCCTCACCACCCTCTCATTCACACCAGCTGGTATTCACTCAGTCACTACTCACCACTCACTCATTCACACCAGCTGGTATTCACTCAGTCACTACTCACCACTCACTCATTCACACCAGCTGGTATTCACTCAGTCACTCCTCACCACTCACTCATTCACACCAGCTGGTATTCACTCAGTCACTCCTCCTCACCACTCACTCATTCACACCAGCTGGTATTCACTCAGTCACTCCTCACCACCCTCTCATTCACACCAGCTGGTATTCACTCAGTCACTCCTCACCACTCACTCATTCACACCAGCTGGTATTCACTCAGTCACTCCTCACCACTCACTCATTCACACCAGCTGGTATTCACTCAGTCACTCCTCACCACTCACTCATTCATACCAGCTGGTATTCACTCAGTCACTCCTCACCACTCACTCATTCACACCAGCTGGTATTCACTCAGTCACTCCTCACTACTCACTCATTCACACCAGCTGGTATTCACTCAGTCAGTCACTCCTCACCACTCACTCATTCACACCAGCTGGTATTCACTCAGTCACTCCTCATCACTCACTCATTCACACCAGCTGGTATTCACTCAGTCACTCCTCACCACTCACACAAAATGAGAGTAAAAAGACAGGGCAACGCCAGAAATACGCATCATAGGATCCTTGGGTCATAAACACAATTCAAGTTCAGTCTCATGTGTTCAAGGTCATTTTGGATCCAGAAAAGGTACATCGTAGCCTTGACCTTTATGTTGACCCTGCCCTCAATGATACCTGTTTTGTAGCAAATACACAATACATAAGCTAAATGTAATCATTATCAAAATAATGACTTATACATTCTTATAATATTCCAAGAATATGACATTTAACATGGTGTGAACTACTGAATCTCTTCCTCAGCAGAACTGTCAGACAGTGCAAGTAAGAAAGCTTGCATGCATGCACATTTACAAGGCAACAACTGAAGTACAGAATCTAGTGCAGGGGCTGTGCATGTGCGTCCAGTGATGTGGTTGTCTCTGCACAAGGGATCTGGTGCAGATGGGTGAGTCCACACAGAGATGGTTGTCTCTGCACATGGGATCTGGTGCAGATGGGTGAGTCTACACAGAGATGGTTGTCTCTGCACAAGGGATCTGGTGCAGATGGGTGAGTCTACACAGAGATGGTTGTCTCTGCACATGGGATCTGGTGCAGATGGGTGAGTCTACACAGAGATGGTTGTCTCTGCACAAGGGATCTGGTGCAGATGGGTGAGTCTACACAGAGATGGTTGTCTCTGCACAAGGGATCTGGTGCAGATGGGTGAGTCTACACAGAGATGGTTGTCTCTGCACAAGGGATCTGGTGCAGATGGGTGAGTCTACACAGAGATGGTTGTCTCTGCACATGGGATCTGGTGCAGATGGGTGAGTCTACACAGAGATGGTTGTCTCTGCACAAGGGATCTGGTGCAGATGGGTGAGTCTACACAGAGATGGTTGTCTCTGCACAAGGGATCTGGTGCAGATGGGTGAGTCTACACAGAGATGGTTGTCTCTGCACAAGGGATCTGGTGCAGATGGGTGAGTCTACACAGAGATGGTTGTCTCTGCACATGGGATCTGGTGCAGATGGGTGAGTCTACACAGAGATGGTTGTCTCTGCACATGGGATCTGGTGCAGATGGGTGAGTCTACACAGAGATGGTTGTCTCTGCACAAGGGTTCTGGTGCAGATGGGTGAGTCTACACAGAGATGGTTGTCTCTGCACATGGGATCTGGTGCAGATGGGTGAGTCTACACAGAGATGGTTGTCTCTGCACAAGGGATCTGGTGCAGATGGGTGAGTCTACACAGAGATGGTTGTCTCTGCACATGGGATCTGGTGCAGATGGGTGAGTCTACACAGAGATGGTTGTCTCTGCACAAGGGTTCTGGTGCAGATGGGTGAGTCTACACAGAGATGGTTGTCTCTGCACATGGGATCTGGTGCAGATGGGTGAGTCTACACAGAGATGGTTGTCTCTGCACAAGGGATCTGGTGCAGATGGGTGAGTCTACACAGAGATGGTTGTCTCTGCACAAGGGATCTGGTGCAGATGGGTGAGTCTACACAGAGATGGTTGTCTCTGCACATGGGATCTGGTGCAGATGGGTGAGTCTACACAGAGATGGTTGTCTCTGCACATGGGATCTGGTGCAGATGGGTGAGTCTACACAGAGATGGTTGTCTCTGCACATGGGATCTGGTGCAGATGGGTGAGTCTACACAGAGATCCAGTGGCGTCAGTTCAGCAGAAGCTGAGGTACGGCAACATGACTGGTGTCTACCTTAGCAACAGGCATGATGATAATAATTACTATCAGTGGATAGTATTATTATACCACAGGCACAAGTAAACTGACTGCCACACTGCTGCTCATTACATTAACAATAATACATTACACCTGTGCTGACCAACTGAACCATCGAATAAACCATTTGTCAATATAGGGGGGGATACAAGTGTTGTGGAGAATATAATACCTTGTGAAAGCGATATATATGTTACAGTTGTCGTCGTTGTTGTGGATTAAAGTGACCGCTTGCTCCGCCCCGCGCCGCACAACGAACACTCCTGTTCTCAATCTAACTGAATCTCAAACTAACTGTGATGTCGGGTGGAAACCGTGTATGTCCAAAACCGTTCGTTTTGCATTATCATTTAAAAAAAGAACTAAACTAGTGAAAACAGACGATCTGCAAGCACACTGCGAGGCGTTGTGTGCTTGTAGATCTGCTGTTTTCACTACTTTTGTGTGACGGCCTTGTATGATGAAGCAGGGCTTTACTTTGCGAAAGAACGTACACGTTTGAAACTTGGAGATACGAGGTTTCCACCCGACAACGACAAGATTGATTGTATAATTTGAATTGTAGTTTTGAAAAATCAACGCAGATAGTCATAGAGACATATTTTGTGAATTTATTTTAAGAAGTACATTTTATTATTTTTCCCCCTCTGGAGCCAAGCTATGGCAGCTGCCATACCTTGCCATACCCAATCGACACCTCTGCAGAGATCATTGTAGGAGCATAGCTGGAAAATATAGCCTCATGCACAGCTCAATCTGCAGTGCGTAGTGTGTCTGAACAAGGCTGCATGCCCCTCCCCCAGATAGAGGTTTGGAGGACAGGATGTGACATGTCCACAGGCAAGACAATGGAAACCATGGAAACCAGGATATGGGAAGTCTAAAGTCTGATAGCCAGGACATTCTGGGTCATGCTGTGTCCTAGCATGAGCCAAGAGTCTCCTTCATATGAAGTCTGATGTGTCCTAGCATGAGCAGAGTCTCCCTCACATGAAGTCTGATGTGTCCTAGCATGAGCAGAGTCTCCCTCACATGAAGTCTGATGTGTCCTAGCATGAGCCAGAGTCTCCCTCACATGAAGTCTGATGTGTCCTAGCATGAGCCAGAGTCTCCCTCACATGAAGTCTGATGTGTCCTAGCATGAGCAGAGTCTCCCTCACATGAAGTCTGATGTGTCCTAGCATGAGCAGAGTCTCCCTCACATGAAGTCTGATGTGTCCTAGCATGAGCAGAGTCTCCCTCACATGAAGTCTGATGTGTCCTAGCATGAGCAGAGTCTCCCTCACATGAAGTCTGATGTGTCCTAGCATGAGCAGAGTCTCCCTCACATGAAGTCTGATGTGTCCTAGCATGAGCAGAGTCTCCCTCACATGAAGTCTGATGTGTCCTAGCATGAGCAGAGTCTCCCTCACATGAAGTCTGATGTGTCCTAGCATGAGCCAGAGTCTTCCTCACATGAAGTCTGATGTGTCCTAGCATGAGCAGAGTCTCCCTCACATGAAGTCTGATGTGTCCTAGCATGAGCAGAGTCTCCCTCACATGAAGTCTGATGTGTCCTAGCATGAGCAGAGTCTCCCTCACATGAAGTCTGATGTGTCCTAGCATGAGCCAGAGTCTCCCTCACATGAAGTCTGATGTGTCCTAGCATGAGCAGAGTCTCCCTCACATGAAGTCTGATGTGTCCTAGCATGAGCCAGAGTCTCCCTCACATGAAGTCTGATGTGTCCTAGCATGAGCAGAGTCTCCCTCACATGAAGTCTGATGTGTCCTAGCATGAGCAGAGTCTCCCTCACATGAAGTCTGATGTGTCCTAGCATGAGCCAGAGTCTCCCTCACATGAAGTCTGATGTGTCCTAGCATGAGCCAGAGTCTCCCTCACATGAAGTCTGATGTGTCCTAGCATGAGCCAGAGTCTCCCTCACATGAAGTCTGATGTGTCCTAGCATGAGCAGAGTCTCCCTCACATGAAGTCTGATGTGTCCTAGCATGAGCCAGAGTCTCCCTCACATGAAGTCTGATGTGTCCCAGCATGAGCCAGAGTCTCCCTCACATGAAACGTCCTCCCTTTTGATTCGGAAACAGAAATTATTATGATATCTATCATTTCTAATACTATTGCTGGATATTATTATTTCATATTTCATGATCAGTCGTTTCAAGTTTCATCCTGGCGCTGTGTATTTAATTGGTCAAATTATGCTAAATATTATAATAAAGAATAGCAGAATGATAAATTACTGTCCAAAATAAATGAGATATGTTTTTTATTAACTCACCAGTTACACATAATCACACACAAACGTGGGCTATGAAACATCGGTGCTTTATTGTCATAAATAACCATATGAATCTGTCATTCATAATTATTGATGTAGGCCTAATGACTAATGTATCTAATGTACTGTACTATTAAACCCTCTATTTTCAGGAGAAATGGACCCACTTTTCTGTGACTGCTTTTTTCTATAAACACCAATCACACAAATATAGCCGATCTACAAGCTCACAACGCGATGCAGTGCGACACGTTGCCCCCTCCCCCAGACTAGGCATAGCTGAGGTTCATGTGGTTAATTTGTAATGATGTTTTCTTATGTGTCAAGGTGGTGCACTCATGTTTTCATATTGCTGGATAATGTGGAATTCACATTTTAAATATGTTTTCATATTGAGTAGAGTACATTCCTTGATCTGTCCTTTAGTTATACTTCTGTGCTGACCTACTGAACCAGGTCAGCGCTGGTCAAAGAACTACGCGTCCTTCTGACCAGCGCCATGTTGACGCTACCATCAGCAGCTCTGGGTTCACAGGAACAGCTGGAGAGGGTAGGAAATGCAGTTATACTGTAGACAGCAGGGGTGTTGCACCACATTCTGGGCCCTGGGTACAAGGATTCACTGCATTGTGCTTTAAGTTTAACTATTTAAAAATAGCAGATATACAAGTTCACAACGCGGTGCCGAGTGCCGCACTGCGAGCTTGTAGATCTGCTATTTTAGAAAAATCATGAAAATTTGTGTCTTTGAAGTTTTTTTTTTTTAACCTATGTTTCTATGTCGGTGGTGCTCAAACCGCCAAAATTATATGTATTTGGCCATGGACCGTTCCAGGGACCCCCCCCCCCCCCACATCTCAAAATATTTATTTCCAGGGACCCCCCCCCCCCACACATCTCAAAATATTTTGTTCCAGGGACCCCCCCCCCCCCCCCCCCCCCACATCTCAAAATATTTTGTTCCAGGGACCCCCCCCCCCCCCCCACATCTCAAAATATTTTGTTCCAGGGACCCCCCCCCCCCCCCACACATCTCAAAATATTCAGTTCCAGGGACCCCCCAGAAGCAAAATTTGAGTTACAAATGTCCGCTTAAAAAATACATATATTCAAAGATTTGCAAAAATGTTCACGACTTTTCAAAAGCAGATCTACAAGCTTGCGACGCGGCACTCGTGCTGCACTGTGAGCTTGTGATTGCTATTATTCAATAGCTAAAGTATAAAATAATTCCAGGCCACTCCACCTTATTGGGCCCTAGTAACTCAGTCCCACTTTTCCCACCCCTTGTGACGCCCTGATAGGCAGCGTGATAATGCATCTGGCTGTCTGGAGCCGAGCCAACAGTGTGACCGCACTCTCTGGAATGCAGCTGCCTGTCTGACTGCGCCCTCCGCTCTCAAAACACTCACACTTCATGTTTGCAACAGCTCTCACTTCCTGTGCAGCCAAGCTGAAACACACACACGCACGCACGCATGCACGCACGCAACACACACACACACACACACACACACACACACACACACACACACACACACACAAGCACGCACACGCACACACACACACACTTAGCTGCTCTTTGGCACTGACCTTTTTTGTTTCTGTCTGTCTCTCCTACACTGTCTCTCTGCTAGCTGTCTGTCTGTCTCTCCTACACTGTCTCTCTGCTAGCTGTCTGTCTGTCTCTCATACACTGTCTCTCTGCTAGCTGTCTGTCTGTCTCTCCTACACCGTCTCTCTGCTAGCTGTCTGTCTGTCTGTCTGTCTGTCTGTCTGTCTGTCTCTCATACACTGTCTCTCTGCTAGCTGTCTGTCTGTCTCTCCTACACTGTATCTCTGCTAGCTGTCTGTCTGTCTGTCTGTCTCTCCTACACTGTCTCTCTGCTAGCTGTTTGTCTGTCTCTCCTACACTGTCTCTCTGCTACCTGTCTGTCTGTCTGTCTGTCTGTCTGTCTGTCTGTCTGTCTGTCTGTCTGTCTGTCTGTCTGTCTGTCTGTCTGTCTCTCCTACACTGTCTCTCTGCTAGCTGTCTGTCTGTCTGTCTGTCTGTCTGTCTGTCTGTCTGTCTGTCTGTCTGTCTGTCTGTCTGTCTGTCTGTCTGTCTGTCTGTCTGTCTGTCCTACACTGTCTCCCTCTCAGCTGTCTGTCTGTCTCTCCTACACTGTCTCTCTGCTAGCTGGCTGTCTGTCTGTCTCTTCTACACTGTCTCCCTGTCCAGGAAGCCCCTCAAGGACCCCTGGGGGTCCACACACCACACTCTGAGAAAGCCATTGCCTTTCAGTCAGGAAAGGGTGCCCCCCCCGAAGGAAAGCTTTACAGAACAACTTGACTCTGCATTCCTTTCACTGCTGGTCATTTCTATAAACACAGCAGAACTGACATGCAGACACAACAAGATAATACATTCACACTAACATTACTTTCACACACATACAAGACTCAAAAACCTTGCCTGCTTAACCAGAATGTGTGTTGTGTGGCAGACAGACAGACAGACAGACAGACAGACAGACAGACAGACAGACAGACAGACAGACAGACAGACAGACAGACAGACAGACAGACAGACAGAAAGACAGACAGACAGACACACAGACACAGATATAGATATAAAATATAACAACAATAACAATGACAACAATGCGATAAAGTGATAATACATGATTTAGTTAAAAGAAAAACAATAAATGTAGGCCTAGTACCGTTCTGTTATGACTACTAATGATGATAAATATGTCTCTTCTACAATAACTGTCTGTTTTTTACCACATGATGCTGCACTGAGATGCCACCCTGTGGCCACATTGGGTAACTGCACTTCAGTGACCACAACAATAATCAGTCAATGATGAAAGTCATGCAAACACCAACACACTGACTGAACTGAGACGGTTGGTTCTGGAGAATGAATACATGGAAACACATGGACCTGTAAGGGTCCATTTAGAACCCACTGGAGGAATGGGGGTCCCTGTGAAGTATATCTGATCAGACTAATAATGCTTAATAATTCAGCATAATATCAACTAGTATAATTTAGTATAAAAAGTGAACAAATGGCTACTTTGAGATCGAACCAAGACAGAGGCTTGTTCAAACAGCACATTCTTTGTTTAATTGCCTTAAATGACCACCTGGACAGCAAACAGATAAGGAAGCCATAAAGACAGCAAAGTACAGACCCCCGGGGCATGTATGCTGATTGGGGCGTCAAGAGGGGCATCTGTTGCTTGTCTTATCGTTCTATGGAGACATTCTAAAATACAGTGGCTAAATAATCGATAAGTTGGTGAAATGTGGTTAAACACACAGTTGAGTTAATCATATCCTATCTGTGATGATTCTGTGGCATTCAAGAGAGACTACATGCTGATCTTGTCTTCTTGACATACAGTAATTCTTAAACTGTAGTACCTTTAGTTTTTAAGGTTTACTTTCTTTAAACGTTAAGATGCAAGCACATGTTTTAAGGGCTTAGGTTTATATAAGTGAGACATACAGTATACACATTGAATAATAAGGTAGAACTGTACTTTAAGACATTACATTTGTTTGGGGTTAAGAATAGTGAATGAAGGTTCGGGAGCAGAGTAGGTCATGAACTGTGCCTGCCTCCCCCAGGCCCACAGGCAGCTAAAAACCGCAGGGTATTTACAGCCCAAACCTATTGTAAACAGGGTCCCATTTCGTTAGATTGGAGACCAAATGCCTCCTCCACCTCTGACCTATGACATAGGAGTCTTTGACCCCTCCTCTGTGTTTGATCTGAATTGTACTTAAAGTGACTAAATGTTTTAGTTAGGGGAGAGACGCCCGCGAACGGCGGAGGACTGTCAGGAAAGCTGGGAGCTCCTGCTCCAGCTACTATGGAAACTGACCAATACTCTGTCAATAAATGGACCAAGGAACAACAACTCCACTGCTGTCTTCATCTTTCCTCTCAAATCCTTCCTGAACCCTTTTAGGTATTTCAGTATAATTCAGTCTAATTCAGTCTAATAGGAGCTATTCCCCAGAAACTACACCTGGACCCCAGTTTGAGAAGTACCACACTGAGCTCATTTCAAAGGTAGAGTTGAGCTACTTTAAGTGTTTAGTAAAAGTGGAAGCCATGCTTTCTTTATGTTTCCAGGACTTCTAATGTGATCATTGTTCTTTATGTTTCCAGGACTTCTAATGTGATCATTGTTCTTTGGGTATAAAAAACACTTTAGGTTAAATGTGGAACTAGAAAGGTGTAATTCTAATTCAAGTGTTGCTGCACTGAGGAGAGTGGTGAGGATCATGAGCTTCTTTCTGTCAAGAAATTCCATGCAGGTGAATATTTTTCTAAGTGTTGGAGTTTGGAAGCGCTCGTATGAAATCACTCAATGGTCCTGCATGTGTACCACCTGGTTCTAAATGTCACATGATGCAGGAGGCAGGGACAGGGCGTTATAGAAGACGAGCGCTTACGAAGTCTGCTCGGATTTGACATAAAGTAACTCTATGGTGGATTTTTCTGAAACTAACACTTTGCAGATAGAAAGAGGATTATTCAAGCTTTCCATAGAGACACAATATCACAGAGTTTGACGTTGTTTAAAACAGATAGCAAAAAAAAAAAGTTTTCATGCATTGACCCTATCCCTATGGGAGGTATTGCAACCTTAGATTGCAATTTGCGGCTGGTTCTAAATGTCATGGACGTGTTATCGAAAACGAGTGCTTCCAAACTCCAACACTTCGAAAAAAATATGAAGAAACATAATCACCTGCAGGGAATTTCTTTACAGAAAGTAGCTCAGTCATAACATGTCTACGGCGGATTTTTATGAAACAAACACTTTGCAGATAGAAAGGATAATTCAAGCTTTCTATACCCTGTATGTAACGGGTACCTTGTGTTGTGGTGGTGGTGGTGGTGTTGAAAGAGGGACACAGACCACAGGTAGCTGCTGGTTGTTGTGTTGTGGTGGTGGTGTTGAAAGAGGGACACAGACCACAGGTAGCTGCTGGTTGTTGTGTTGTGGTGGTGGTGTTGAAAGAGGGACACAGACCACAGGTAGCTGCTGGTTGTTGTGTTGTGGTGGTGGTGTTGAAAGAGGGACACAGACCACAGGTAGCTGCTGGTTGTTGTGTTGTGGTGGTGGTGTTGAAAGAGGGACACAGACCACAGGTAGCTGTAGCCCTAGAATGTCTCCAATGTTCGGTCGATTGACACTCTGTGAATCCCTCAAATCTGGAGCCATAGAACGCTCCCATGGCGCGGCGGTTAGCAACTAATCTGCGCGGCCCTAAAGTGCTGCGCGCTTCTTGTGTACTCACCCAATAATTAATTCCTCAGCCTGGGAGAAAGATATTGTCCTGTAGTGTCATATTCATTTGAAAGTTCTGGCTGAAAACGTGTACTTCGTAAGATATCTCCACTTATCACGAGCCAACACGGACGACTTACACGACCGGGCGAGGGGCCCGGAATGACTGCTGGACTGAATATATGGGAACATCCGCTGATCGTCACAAACGTCATCACAAATTGACAGGTGCGCTGACATTTGATCATGGGCACCAATTGAGACGTGCCACTGGTGGTTTTGCGTAAGCCGAGTTGATAAAACAAGCACCCCATTCACAGGCAACCTCTCTCGCATCCCAAACGCACTTTGGTGTCTGTTGAGAACTGAGAAAGGTTTGGTCATCCAGATGTGCCTTAATTGCATGTTTCCTTCCCCTGAAAGCATCAGGTCCCACAGATCTGTTAGACGCCTTAGATGTAGACGGTATGATACAACATATACATGTAGCAACAGAATCATTTCATTCACTATATAATTACTACCATAAAATATAGTTACAATATGTGGAACCCTTGTGCTATTTCCAACCCTTCCATCGTTGGTTGATAAGTAGAAAATGCACCCAGGGTGAATCAAAATATGAAGCGTCCCTTAATTCCAGACATTTCTATTGTTTCAGTATTCAAACAGAGCAGGAAGCTGAGGCCTTTGTGAACAAGAGGAAAGGCATGGCACTTGCAATCATGCAAAACACAGCATGCATGTCAAAGGTTCACTTTCGTTTATTTGCCGACAAGATGTTTGTACGTTTTCATTGATGCATAAAAGCAAATAAACACTTTTGTTCCAAAGGTTGTCTTTGTTCAGGGCTGCATAGCATTATCGATGTGGAAACAGGGGTGCCCAGGGAAAGTATTTCAAACCCTCAACTCCCTGGGTGTCTGCCAGTCCAAACCAGCATCTAGGCGCCTCATCGATGATCTGTGAAAGGGTCTTGACACACGATTAAAAGTCTGGAAGGACAAAATAGAGGTGAGAATATACACACACACACACACACACACACACACACACACACACACACACACACACACACACACACACACACACACACACACACACACACACACACACACACAGTATATGTGTGTTCAGGATTGGAACTATTTTTCCACTTTCAGACACAAGATCCTTCAGCTGAGAAAGTGCTGTCATTTTCCCTGACTTGGGACAATGTTCAGGTGAATGTTACAGTTATGCTTCCAATTCATTGTTCAGACATATAGCTTAACTAAGTGCTGCATCATAAGACAATATAATTATCCACCAAGAAATTACAATAATAATATGATAATTCATTGCAGATATATGTGCAAGAAAAGCACCACAGAAGGGACAGCCCAGGCAATAAGGTCCTCCTATGGGCGCTTTCATTTGCCCACCTGAACAAGGTGTCTTTCAGCCAGTTAACTGGATCTGGAATGAAGGCAATGGAAGTGTCCCCCTACCACATCTTACCATCGAAGGAGGTAGGTCCCTGGAATAAGTCATATATTTTATCTTGGCAGATATGTTAAATATAAATCTTAATCATTCTATTGTTAACAATTCACGTGAATCTGGGTCTGCTAATAAGCTGTTGCTTGTAGGATTACAGTGCCATCAAACAGAGGATGACCATCTTGGTCATGCGTGTGCTGGCAGACAACCTGTCAGCCTTGCAGCCTGTCCAAAAGTTGGTCATTCGCCACATTGACCATTTATATCGACAAAAAAGTGAACTAGTAAGCAACGTCACTCACATTATTTCACTATATAATTGGAAGATAAAAGACCATTCTTGAAATGATATGATGAAATGTTCCATTAATTCCACCTCTAGGTGAACCTGGGTGTCATAGAGACAAATCCCAGCTCTCTTCCTGGGGTTATGGAAATGATGGATGCCTTACACAAGCATGTCCCCATCATAGATGGCAAGCCATTCCCTGTGCTCTGCTGTGGGGATGGCTTGAGCATCGAACGCATGACAGAAGCCCACCACACAAGGGTCACCCATAACACCCCAGTAGAAAGGCTTGAGGGGCTTGTTGAAGCTCCTCAAGACTTTCACAAAGAAATGCTCCTTCTGCAGGTAGATCAAATGTTATTTTCAAGTATTACCATCCATGTTATCACATCTAGTTTGTATCACATGTAGAATATGCTTCTGTCATTTTCTTCTACAGGATGATTTTGACCTTCTGTACTCTGACAAAAGCATGGCAGCACGGGGCACACTTGCTCAGCTCAAGATTGCTTTTGAACACAGGTCATTAAAAAAGGAGGTGAAGAAAAACTTCCAACATGCTGCAGACATGATGGTGGTAAGATCTCCTATTAAATAAATATGCTTGTATGTACTGTATTGTCAGCTGGTAGGTTTTAATAATTCATCTCTTTCATTTTCAGTTCAGTTGCTCTGCCTACATTACAGCTTATGCAGGCAGTTTACTGGCATTGAACGGGCAGATGCCAATGTCCCAGATTTTGACCTGGCTGCTGACCAACTGCAATGGCTCCATGACCTCGCAGAAAAGGTGGTGTAGTTCTGTTGGTTGGCACCTAAACAGGAGGAGATTGAGCTGGTGGCAGCAATTGCCCAAAAAGATAGTGGCAACCAACAGACCTATCCTTTCTGTCATTGCCAGGAAGGTAAAGAACATTTAATCACCAAAAGTGCAATTGTGGTCAAATCGTGGCTTGCCAAACTGGAAAGTCTCATTTGGAGGCTCTTTTACGTTGTTGGTGCACTTTGTTGTACATAGACAAAGGCCACACATGGTGAAGATAAATGTGAATAATACACATTATATTAAAGACAGCTACTTCAGATGTGAGACAAGTTGTGTGTGATTGAACAAGCCTGTTCCGTTTCCTCAACAGAGAAAGGCGGAGAAATGCTACTGTGCTGCAACTACAACTGTCCTCACATATGGACCCACTTGGCCTGTACTGATCTGCCGTCTGCGCCAGAAGGGGATTGGTTCTGTAGTTCCATATGTGAGGACAGTGTAGACTACATATACTGCACATGCCATAAAAAAAGGAGGCACCATGGTACAGTGCCATCTCCGAGACCAATGCCTCCACAATGAGTGGTACCACATCCGCTGTTTGAGGCCTGAGGAGCGGAAGAAAACTGACGGTATTATAGTGTATTAACTGTGTCTATTGCTTGACCTCTATAGAGGTTCATCCTCAATGAAACCACTTACTGACATTATGATCTTAATACAAAATATTATGTGTCTTACTTGGACTAATCTTTTGCATTTCCACTAAAAGGTGAATGGTACTGCTCACCAGAGTGCGCACATCAAGGTCAGGACAAAGTTCTGACCTATACCAAGGCACTGATGTGGAGGGGCCTTTGCCACATGGCCAGGCAGGATTGTGTCCCAGAGGGTGATGGACCAGCTTTGATGCAACTCTGGAAGCATGACCTTCTGTCATTCTGGCAAAAAAAACATCACAAGTACTTCATACTTGGCCACAGAATGCTAACTGGTATAATGATCATTGGTAACAATGTGATTGCAGTATGATGCAATTAACATCTATAGTGGTTAATGTCTTTACAATTTGTTATGCCTTGGTTTATGTTGTCCATTAGGAATTGAGGGTTATTTGCCCGATCGGCTTGCCATGGAGATGGTGTGGGGCAGAGTGGCCAACCTAAGTGGTGGGCCTGGGAAGAATATCCCCTTAGACCTGGTTAATGAATTTATGAACAATGAATTCAAAGGTATCTATTAACATAGTGCTCTTTGCCAGTTAACAGATTATAAAGTACACAGCCAACTTACAATGATGTTGTTGCTTTTTTCTCTCAGAAACTCTCAAGTGGACCCGGGCCGCTATACTGCTGAGCAGGTGGCAAGGTGTGCAGTAATGTCTGGGCCATTTGGGAAAGCCTTCGAACAATTGTTCCTGTCCTCGGGCATAGGCCAGTTCTCTTCCTCCCACAGTAACAACTCTCCATGCATTAAATCAGACATTGTTACCTTTGTTGAGGAATATAGAGAGGATGCCCTATTCTCTTTTATACCGGGACGACACCACAAGGGCTACGATACATTCACGTACCCACAGTCCATCACAAAGCCAGAGAAACTGGGGAAATCTATAAAACGCCTGGCATTTGAAATTGATCTGTGGGACCAGAAGAATTACGTGTAACGTGAGTATGATACTTACAGTATCCATAAGTAATGTGAATAACCAACCAACCACAAACAAACAAAAAAAAAATAGACCGTTAACAGTTTAATTTCTTGATGGAAAATATTCTTAACCAGAAAAAAGAAAAAAAGAAAACATGCCTTGTAGAGCTTTGGAATTGGGTTTAATGAACCATTTTCTCTGTGTCTGTCACTGTTTCTATATTGTCACACACACTGCAGCAGCCTGGCATCATGCACACATCATGTGTAACTGACTTGTTTGTGCCCTTGATAAAAAGATGGTCAAGGACCCTCTTACGGAGACAGCGTTTCTGCCTGTACTGATCCACCAGGGACAGCATACAAGGCTTTATGTGGCCCTTAATCACTGACCCTGGGTAGACGTACATGTGTGCTTTTCCTGGCAAACCATCTGGTGCACACCTTCCTACCTCCTGCCAGTATGACAGGAGGTCATTAGATGGCCCCCCAGTGGACAACACATGCCTCACATCCCCTATATCAACCCCTAACCCAAATGCTACAGTGGCCAGCACACATCTTAAGGGGCTCTTTTGTGTGGCAAATGTGGCAAGGATTTCTTCCTTTTTTCTAGGGGATGTGTGGCTATGAAACATATCCACTAGGAGATGTGTTTCTTTTCTTTTTTTTTCCATCAATATGACACATAGCACTGCCAAGGCTCTCCTTAAACATGCCAAAGGCTTGTGTCAATTTTGACATGGATCTGTAAGACATAAGGAAATATACTTTGTAGTCATATATCATCTTCAGAACCAATCTAGACACTAAATCTCAATTGACAGTATAAAAATCCTGCACCAGCCATCCAACCTCTGCAGCTATGTTTGTACCAGTGGTTCCCTGGACAGTTATATGGATGTTTGGCCTGGAAAAGAATTGTCATAATATTGTAGGCTATGATGAAAATGACATTGTATATATTGTGTGTTGCAGGTCAGTGGCCTTGTAAGAATGTGTCCGCCCTGAGATTGGCAGGTTGGGGTTAAATCCCTGGCCGAGTCATACCAAAGACTATAAAAATGGTACCCTGGTACTCCCTGCTAGGCACTAAGCACTACAGGGTGGATTAGGGGTAAGTCCCAGTGTCATACTAGCGGCATGTCCAGGGGATGTATATTTGTACAAGCTGGATCACGCTACATAAATAGGAGATAGGCTCCTGACCACATGGCTCAGAAACCGTTGCTTCCCAAGGCTACTTACTGTGTGTTGTAAATTATACTTTATGTAGTGATCCTATTACCTATGGGAAACACAATTAACTAGATATACCGGTTACAGCTGACTGATACAGTTAGCACCGATTCCTTCTCAACATGCATCCGATGGATGATGTCATCAGCCATCTCCTGTGTGGCAGTGGCGGTAAGCATCAACACAGGGCATTTGAGGATACTTGTGACCTCTGGCACTCTCAAATATGCCTCTCTAAATGTGTCTCCCCTAAAAATATCAAATAACAAAAAAAGATTCCACAGTAAGGATGTTAGTACATTATTTTGTTATTCATCTGTCAAATAGCCTAAACAATGTGGGCTACCGTATGTGAAAATTAGCCACTCAATGTGGAATATTATCTTTATTGAAATTAAAATGATTTTGTGGCATTTGTTTGTTTTTGTTTACTTATTTCATTACTTGATCAAAAATGAAAAAGATTACGGTATATTAAGCATATTGCACTATACCATAAAGTGATGCAGTGAGCCTCATCTACAGTGACAAGACATATTTGTTTTCTTTTGCTCTTCAGCCAGTCCCACCAAGGGTCCACAAACATGCTCTCAGGGGAGATGAAAAGCATCTTTATGTTTCCAGCAAGAATCTCTGTGACAAAATTAGTAATTTCCATTAGTACATCAATCAATCCGTATTAGAACAGAGGCATAAAGGTTGTATAGTTTACTCACGAACGCCTCGTGCTGCGAGGCGTTGTAAGCTTGTAGATCAGCTATTTTAGGCCAAGAGGTTTGTAGAGGGAAAAAGAAGAGCAGACTAAAGTATTTGACGGTTCAAGTGGTTAAATGTCTGAAAATACACATTACTCCTACATGATGACAGGCTGTCAAACATGTCTAAGCTGTCTAAGAAATCTATGAGCATAATCTGCAACACAATTATATACAACATGTAGTGGGGGTCCCTGCTTCATCTCTCTCTCTGCTAAGGGGTCCCTGCTTCATCTCTCTCTCTGCTAAGGGGTCCCTGCTTCATCTCTCTCTCTGCTAAGGGGTCCCTGCTTCATCTCTCTCTCTGCTAAGGGGTCCCTGCTTCATCTCTCTCTCTGCTAAGGGGTCCCTGCTTCATCTCTCCCTGCTAAGGGGTCCCTGCTTCATCTCTCTTTCTGCTAAGGGGTCCCTGCTTCATCTCTCTCTCTGCTAAGGGGTCCCTGCTTCATCTCTCTCTGCTAAGGGGTCCCTGCTTCATCTCTCTTTCTGCTAAGGGGTCCCTGCTTCATCTCTCTCTCTGCTAAGGGGTCCCTGATTCATCTCTCTCTGCTAAGGGGTCCCTGCTTCATCTCTCTTTCTGCTAAGGGGTCCCTGCTTCATCTCTCTCTCTGCTAAGGGGTCCCCGCTTCATCTCTCTCCCTGCTAAGGGGTCCCTGCTTCATCTCTCTCCCTGCTAAGGGGTCCCTGCTTCATCTCTCTCTGCTAAGGGGTCCCTGCTTCATCTCTCTCCCCCCTCTGGAATACAGAGGGGGGAGACCCCCAGTGGGGTCCACACATTATTTTGTGGGGGTCCCCAGATGATTAGCTTAATGTCCAGGTTTCTCACTCAACAGTAAATAATCCAACATACAGTATATGTGTATACAGGGTATATCGTCTGCTATGTGCGCAAACGTGACACACAGGACCATAGTGCACAGCTCGGCCTTTTAAATTAGTTTTTGTGTAAACAATGGGATTGTTTTATTCGAAAGCTGTGGTCGGATCTACACCGCTGGTAGATGATACATGCACAGATTGGGTGCGATGCGGGCACGTGCCCACGTTAAAAGGTAGGGATAATTTGGCAGTTGCTTAGTTCAGCGATGTTTAAAAGAGCAGCAAGTTTAATGCCAAACTGGCCAAACTGTCAAATATTACACAAGGAAGAGGCAAACGTTGTGAAAATAGCCGATCTACAAGGCCTTGCAGTGCGAGGTGTTGTGAGCTTGTAGATCGACTATTTTCACAATATATGTATCTGTGGAACTGAGTCCAACTAAATGTAATAGCTACACTTGCAAGTGCTTGTCAGGGTGGCGGTCCCCAGTTCAAATATGTTTAATGTGGGGGTCCCCAGTTCAAATATGTTTAATGTGGGGGTCCCCAGTTCAAATATGTTTAATGTGGGGGTCCCCAGGTCAAATATGTTTAATGTGGGGGTCCCCAGTTCAAATATGTTTAATGTGGGGGTCCCCAGGTCAAATATGTTTAATGTGGGGGTCCCCAGTTCAAATATGTTTAATGTGGGGGTCCCCAGGTGAAATATGTTTATTGTGGGCGTCCCCAGTTGAAATATGTTTAGTTTGAGGGTCCCCAGTTCAAATATGTCTATTTTGGGGGTCCCCACCCAGTTCAAATATGTTTATTTTGAGGGTCCCCAGTTCAAATATGTTTATTTTTGGGGTCACTGCCTAAACAGTTTGGGACACAACACAAGTTACAATTGACAGTGCAAGTTGAATGTTTGCCAGACCCAGGGGGTCGGCCTACATAAGGCTTTGTCGGTCTGTCGGTCCCTCTTTTCCTCAGTGTGTCTGTCCCTCTTTTCCTCAGTGTGCCTGCTCATCTGCCCCTCCCTTCCCTTGCTGGGCTGATTGCCTTGAGTGCCGTCACCTGTACAGGACCAGCTGAGTTGAGTTGGCTGACGAGCTGCTGACACTATAAATTCCTCAGCCCATCTACAAGCTCACAAACATTTCCAGCTGCTCAGCCTATACAATCCTGTGTGTTCATGTGTTAGTTCAGTGCCATACTAGTGAAAACAGCCGATCTACAAGCTCACTACGCTTTGTTGCTGAGACTATAAAATCCTGTGTGTTCATGTGTTAGTTCAGTGCCATACTAGTTTTCATTGCGGGTCTGGCACGACCAGGTGACCTGGTCTAGTTATTTACCTGATTGCTGTTGCTGCAGTCTCATGGCTTCTGGCCAAACAGGAGGCCTCAAACATGGCTGCCCCTCATATGCACTACCCTTAAAGGGCCAGTGCTACACATGCATGGGCTGGCAATGGTTGCTGTTGCAACTCTAGACTCAACATGTGAAAAATGATCTTCAGTTGCAATTTGCATCTTTTTTTACTGTTGCTGTGTTACTTTTACACACACGCACGCGCACACGCGCACACATAAATATGCGTGCGTGCGTATGTACGCGTGTGTTCGTGCACACGAACACACACACACACACACACACACACACACACACACACACACACACAAAATACGCGTGCGTGCGTATGTACGCGTGTGTTCGTGCACACACACACACACACACACACACACACACACACACACACACACACACACACACACACACACACACACACAAATATGGTTTAAATTTAGTATGGATAAAGAATAATATTTAAAGGGATATTCCACTTTCAAAAAAAAAAAAAAAAAAAGAACGTTTGGTCATTTTATCGTCTAATCAGGCTGTTATGAACACCCTGAACAGATTTAAATTTGCTTCATTCAATATTTTGATATTTGATGTAAATGTTACCAGGCCCTCCAGGCCCATGGCCTCTCCACATACTCACCCATTGTAACTTCAAACTCCATTTTAACCATGCTAGATTCATCAAAATCACCCATTATCTTTTTCTGGTGATTCATAATACCCTCCTAATACGTGAGCAGGCTGTTTTTTCGATATTTTTCATTCATTAATTTTTACTAATTAATTGTTGTATTACATTTTTTCCATTTTCCCAAGAATTATTAAAAATAAATGAAAAACGTTATCGAAAAAACACGGCCTGCTCTTGTATTAGGAGGGTAGTATGAGTCAACAGAAAAAATGATGTGTGTTTTTGATGAATCTAGCATGGTTAAAATGGAGTTTGAAGTTACAATGGGTGTGTATGTGGAGCGGCTCTGGATCAAGCCTCCTGATAACATTTACATCAAATATCTAAATATTGAATGAAGCATATTCAAATCTGTTCAGGGTGTTCATAAAAGCCTGATTAGATGATAAAATGACCAAAAGTTTTTTTGAAGAGCTCCTTAATGTATGTTGGCATCACTGACAGTCTGTTTCTATGTCTACATTGTGGTATTGATATTTTTACTTAAAGTAAATAATGTGAGTTTTCTACTTTTTCCACCACTGGTTGTGAGTTTCAGGAGAGATTTGTTCGGAGCTCTGATTGCAAAAAGCCTGGATCTCATTTTGTTTTGAGCCCAACAAAGTGTTTGGAGCTCCTTGTTTAAGGCCTGTATCTCCACAAATATATCAACACTAAATATTAAGTGCTTATCAATGGATGGATGCTTTGTAATAATAATCCAAATCTACAAAGTAACTAAAGTTTCCATATAAATGTAGTGGAGTAAAAGTACAATATTTGGGTCTGAGATGTTGTGGAGTAGAAGTAAAAGTAGGCCTGTTGGAAATTGGAAATACTCAAGTAAAGTACAAATACCTAATAATTATCCTTAAGCACAGTACTTAAGTAAATGTACTTAGTTACTTAAAATGATTAGTAAACACAATACAATACATATGAGACCAAAACAGAGCCACAGACAGCCAGTGCATCCATGAATTTAAATCTAGTGTAAAAATAAAACTATTTAAACATCTAAAAACAACAACATGACATCCATGATCAGACATCATATGAAGTACTTCTGCTAACAGACACTAGAGGGCGTCCAAACAGCAGTTTTCACTCAATTACAAGTGAACGTCTCATTTCACACGTTTTCACAAATGTATGGATATCTTTTGAAAATAGGAGATCTACAAGTGGTGTGAGCTTGTAGATCTGTTATTTTCAAATAGCCGATGTATATAAAGTGTTGAAAGTGAAGAGGTTTTGTAATAATAGTCAAAATCTACAAGGTAACTGTAACTGGTATAAAGTTTTCAAAACAAACAAACGAAAAGGCATTTTTTCCAACGGATCCATCCTAGTTATTATACATGACCAATGAGCTGTGGCCATGTTGTCATGACAACACTATGAATATTAATACACAGGAACAAGACAGACTGTCAACAATCAATTTATTAAACAATTATTACTTCTACACATGATCATACAATAACATGTGAACAATGAGAACAGCATCACATTAATATTCAATGAAAGCACAATAATGGAATGAGTGGAGAAGAGATCCAATAGAACTAAAAGACAAGTCATTTTATGTTTGGTTGAGCTCGAGTGTAGCTCTCTCTGAAAACAGCCGATCTACAAGTTCACAACGCGTCACAGACACGCTGTGAGCTTGTAGATCAGCATTATTTTATTTTGGCACAGAGCTAAGTTTAAATCAGGCATTACAACATCATCACGGCCCTCCAAGAATACATTTTAGTCGACTAAATAAACTTTAGATTTAGTCAACTAAAATGTTATGACATTTAGTCAACTAAAACTAGAAAAAAAAAACACAATAGATGACAGAATAATTTGCTGTCAAAATGAACACTGCTCTCAATGTGTCACTTTGTGACGTAGATCTTAGCTATTAAACAACTTGTAGATCTGCTATTTTCACCTAAGAGATCTGGTGTAGAGGTGGGGGAAAAGCAGGGGACCAATTACAGAACCCTGGGGAACCCCAGTCAATAAAGTATATGGGGTTCAAGTGGTTCAGTATAAAGGTTTATATACAAGAAACAATATTGATACTGTGACAATTACATGATCAAATACACACTTTATCTCTGTCTGATTTATAAAAATATCAAAAATAAAATATACATAAAATATGAGTTTGTATCTACATAAGAGACACAAGTATGACACTGATATTTAGATCATCATCATTGATGGACAGTATTTATGATACATATTTATAAATGTGTGGAGTGGAGGTTTGTGCACCTCTATCTGATCTAATCTAAGTTCTAAAACTCCCTGTGGTGATGACTCATTTTATACCATATCAATATGGATTTGACCAGGGACCCCCATTTGAACATATTTGTACCAGGTACCCCCATTTGAGCATATTTGTTCCAGGGACCCCCATATGAAAATTTCACTTTTTTTGCGACGTGTTGTGAGCTTGTAGATCTGCTGTTTTTGAATAGCCAACATACAAATGGATAAAGTGGTTCAAAAGATTGTGATGCTATATGTTAACTACTTTTCCTGGGGACCCCCTGGTACACAGTACATGACCCTTGTGGGGTCCCCAGACACATGGAGGTCACCGAACAACAGTCTGGCACAAAACGACCAAATGACACGCTATGAGCTTGTAGATCTGTATTTTTTAATAGCCAGCCACCACCCCTCACCCACCCCCGAACGATAATCTTAAAGTGGTTAAAATGTTGTTTTTACTGGGGACCCGGACCCCCTGGTACACAGTCCATGACCCTTGTGGGGTCCCCAGACGCATGGAGGTCACCGAACACCACCAAACGACCAAAATACGTGATATGAGCTTGTAGATCTGCTATTTTTTTTTTAAACCATGAACATTTGTACAAACCTTTGAATGTATATTTTCCAAAGCAAACTTTGCTTCTGGGGGTCCCTGGAACAACACATTTTGAGATGGGGGTCCGTGACCAATCACATGTCATTTTGGGGGTCCTTGACATGAAAAAGTTTGAGGACCACTGATTTAGAAGAACGGTTTAGAATAGAATCAGGTCAAAAAAATATTCTAATACCTGCAGAAATGTCCACGATTTTTCAAAAATAGCAGATCTACAAGCTCACAGCACGGCAATCGGTGCCACTCTGTGAGCTTGTAGATCTGCTATTTTAGGTAAAATGTTTGTGTTTCTTTTATATAATTTGTAACATTTTCAACAACACAAATCTTGTCTTATGGGGGTCTGGGGTCAAAGGTCAAACACATGGGGGTGTTGTCATGACAACGTCAGAGAAACACTGAATCTACTGGAGCTGTAATGGGTGATGTCACTGTGATGCTGATTACATCATCATTATGATGTCATTGTGAGTCACCATGACAACCTGCACTCACTCAAACATGTTGAGTAACCATGGCGACCTGATGTCACCCTCACATAGAGACTCTATCTCTGCTCACACAGACACACTGAGGAGGGGTAAGACCTTAACCAAAACCCAGCATAGAGAGGTTCAGTGAATGTGTTAGGTATAGAGGTATAGAGGTGTGCCAGTGAGTCAGAGGACACTGTGTAGAAGGACAGAGTCCCAGCAGGACAGTCCACAAACACTGCTACTCTGTTGGAGCCCCTAGAGGCCCTGACAGGGAGGTCAGTCAGCTTATTATTGTGTCTGACACTGTAACTGTTACCTCTAAGACCATCACATTCCAGACTCCAGGACATGTTATTGCGTCCAAGCCCAGAGTCACCACCACTTCCTCTCCTGCTGATTCCTCTATAAGTCACTGCTATCTGAACCTCT
Source organism: Nannobrachium achirus (assembly GCF_963921795.1). Lineage (NCBI taxonomy): Eukaryota > Metazoa > Chordata > Actinopteri > Myctophiformes > Myctophidae > Nannobrachium > Nannobrachium achirus. The sequence continues at coordinate 30,010 of NW_027664705.1, forward strand.
CCTCTGCACTCTACCTCCCAGTAACAGCGTCCAGTCAGACCCTCTGTACACAGAACCTGAGCCCATCCATCAAACCTTTCAGGATGTTCAGGATATGATTGATCCTGTCCCCACACACATGTCACCTTCCTGTTGTTCTCAGACAGAGAGAGGTATCTGTGTGCTGTGTTTGTGTCCAGAGTGAGACGCTGGAAATCTGATGAGAAAACAACACAGTAAACATTAAATACATCATTCACTGACTGACACACAACACACACACACACACACACACACACACACACACACACACACACACACACACACACACACACACACACACACACACACACACACACACACACACACACACACACACACACACACACACACACATGAAATAAGACCTGGAAGCACTTTAACCATTATTTTATGGTTTAACTAGGCCTAATGAAAAATAGCAGATCTACAAGCTCACAGCGCGGTACCGAGTGCCGCGCTGCAAGCTTGTAGGTCTGCTATTTCTTATTTGAATACATATTTTTGAAAGCGAACATTTGTGACTGGAACAAGATATTTTGAGATGGGGGCCCACGGCCAAGCGTGTGTCATTTTGGGGGTCCTTGACATGAAACAGTTTGAGAAGCACTGATTTGGAAGACATTTTTAGAATGGGATGAAAATATTGCTGTGAGCTTGTACGTCTGCTATTTTGACCCCTGTGGGTGAAGCGGACGGATGGGGGTCCTCGCACCCTAGTCTGACACCCAGTGACCAAATGACGCTCTATGACAGGGTTCCCCAATAGGCGGGCTGGCCCGCGGGGGGCTACTGTCTGGCCCCCACCAACCCCAGTAATAATGGTGAGCAGCAGCAACAACACTAGTATATCGTCGTTGACGGGTGGAAACTGGAAACCTCGTATCTCCAAATTTGTATGTTCTTTCGCAAAGTAAAGCCCTGCTTCATCAAACAAGGCCGTTGCACAAAAGTAGTGAAAACAGCCGATCGACAAGCACACAACGCCTCGCACCGCTAGTTTAAATCATTTTTTAAATGATAAATGCAAAACGATCGGTTTAGCATACAAGATTTTCACCCGACAACGACGATATCTGAACTGTCGCTGGAGTAGTGGGAACGCCACTGTCGCCCCCTGCTATGTTGTGGCCCTCGGCTTGGTACCCTAGACATAATTTGGCCCTTGGGGAAAACTAATTGGGGAACCCTGCCCTATGAGCTTGTAGATCTGCTATTTTTGAATAGCCAATAGAAAGCAATAAGGTTAAAGTGCATAATGTGGCATGAACTAGTTTACTGGGGAACCCCTGGAAAGCCCCCAAGGACCCCTGGGTCCCCGGACAGGTGGATGTCGCCGCCCACTACTCTGGCACCCAGTGACCAAATGACGTCCTTTGAGCTTGTAGATCTGCTATTTTTAGAATAGCCAAAAGAGAACAATGCTTAAAGTATAAAATGTGGTACAAACTAGTTTACTAGGGACCCCCTGGTGCACAATCCGTGACCCCTGGGGATCCGCGGATGCGTGGGGGATTCCCGCCAACTACTTTGAGACCAAACGACTAAATTACGCGCTATGAGCTTGTAGATCTGTATTTTAGCATATAGCCAAAAGAGATCAGTATGGTTAAAGTACATAAAATGTGGTGTGAACTAGTTTACTGGGGACCCCCTGGTAAGCCCCCAAGGACCCCTGTGGGGTCCCCGGACAGGTGGAGGTCTCCGCCCACTAGTCTGGCACCCAGTGACCAAATTACGCGCTATGAGCTTGTAGATCTGCTATTTTTTGAATAGCCAATAGAGAACAATGCTTCAAGTATAAAATGTGGCACGAACAAGTTTACTGGGGACCCCCTGGTGCACAGTCCATGACCCCTGGGGGTCCGCGGACGCAGGGGTGATCCCCGCCAACTACTCTGGCACCAAATGACCAAATTATGCCCTATGTGCTTGTAGATCTGTATTTTTGAATAGTCAATAGAGAGCAATATATTTAAAGTGCATACATTGTGGCGTGAACTATTTTACTGGGGACCCCCTGGTAAGCCTCCAAGGACCCCTGTGGGGTCCCAGGACGGGTGGCAGTTGCCGCCCACTAGTCTGGCACCCAGTGACCAAATGACGCGCTGTGTGTTTGTATATCTGCTATTTTTAGAATAGCAAATACATGCTATAAGTATAAAAAGTGGCTCAAACTAGTTTACTGGGGACCCCCTGGTGCACAGTCCGTGACCCCTAGGGGTCCGCGGACGCAGGGGTAATTCCCGCCAACTACTCTGACACCCAATGAAGCCCTATGAGCTTGTAGATCTGTATTTCTGTATAGCCAATAGAGAACAATATGGTTAGTGCGTAAAATGTGGCGTGAACTAGTTTACTGGGGACCCCCTGGTAAGCCCCCAAGGACCCCTGTGGGGTCTCAGGATGGGTGGAAGTCACGGCCCACTAGTCTGGCACCCAGTGACCAAATGACACGCTGTGAGCTTGTAGATCTGCTATTTTTATAATAGCCAATAGAGAACAATGCTCAAAGTATCAAATGTGGCACAAACTAGTTTACTGGGGACCCCCTGGTGCACAGTCCGTGACCCCTGGGGGTCCATGGATGTGGGGGGGATCCCCGCCAACTACTCTGGCACCAAACGACCAAATGATGCCCTATAGGCTTGTAGATCTGTATTTTTGAATAGCCAATAGAGAGCAATAAGGTTAAAGTACATAAAATGTGGCGTGGAATAGTAGATCTGCTATTCTTTGAAAAACATTTGTGCAAACCTTTGAATGGTGTATTTTTCAAAGCCAACTTTGCTTCCGGGGGTCTCCGGAAAAACACATTTTGAGATGGGGGTCCTTGACATGAAAAGGTTCGAGGACCACTGATTTAGAAGAACGGTTTAGAATGGATTCCGGTAAAAAATATTCAAAGACCTGCAGAAATGTTCATGATTTTTCTAAAATAGCAGATCTACAAGCTTGCAGCACCGCAAGCTTGTTGATCTGCTATTTTTTGGAGCTGTGTGGAACACAAGCTCCCTATACGTGGCCGTGTGTGTGGGTCTGTCTGTCTGCGTGTCTGTAAACTACAGGACCTTTTGTGACCACACGAGGGCGCTGTTGTTCAGGCCAGACACACACACACACACACACACACACACAGCTCCACTTCGAACAGAGGTTCGATTTTTCACACACATGTACACACACACACACACACACACACACACACACACACACACACACACACACACACACACACACACACACACACACACACACACACACACACACACACACACACACACACACACGCAGAAGAGATGCAATAAATGTTGCTGAAAATAGCGGATATACAAGCTCACAACGCGTCATGCTGCGGCACATTGTGAGCTTGTAGATCTGCTATTTTCAGCATGCAGCCAAGCCTTTATGATACCAAGGTCCAACAAAATACATCACGTTGTGTGCTTGTAGATCGAGTATTTTTCAAACATACTTTACAAATTCAGAACCTGTCAGGATGTTACACATTCTGAGCTTGTAGATCTGTGATTTTTGTCTAATTTTCAAATATAAATGATCTAAAAGATCGGTTGTTTTGGAAATATATCCAATCTACAAGCCCTCTGGTCAATATAATGGAATCTCTACCATCCTGGATTCCAGCATCAACAGCATCCCCCTGGAGTATTTTAGGGGAGAGTGATGCTATTTTAATTTGAGTCTTGGGGAGGGTCATGCGATTTTGAATAAAAAATAGTCCAGGTTTTTATAAGCCTATATATATTTTACAACAGCGTTCCTTTCAATAATACTATTATTTAATTAAGGAACGCTGTGGTAAAATACAATAGTCAATGATACCCCCATCTGCTTTCTCTTCAATGGTACAGCCGAGCTATGCTATCCTGATGCGCTTCACAGAAGTGTGGAACTTCAGTCTCTCAATCAGTGCTTGAATGAGCACGGAGCGGAGAGACCCTCTCAAAAGTTTGTGCACGACCAGATTTCATGATTATTTAATCGGATCATATGAGCATTTTACGCTAATCAATCCTCAGTCTTGAAGATTATTGGGTTGTCTCCCGCTGTGCGAGAGACCTGCGAGAGACGCATTCAGTCACACTACAATACACATAGACATCAAAGGGGGCTTGAGCCCTTGACATTTTATCCTTCTGTAAAAAGTGCCCTCAGGCTCTCCAGACCATGAATGCAGTTTTTACTATGGTGAAAGAAATGCAAACGCCCTTTTCCGTGCCATAGGCCTACCTGAACGCAGCTCCTGAACTTGAATGCAGCATCTTAGGTAGAATGAATTGCCCTCTTTTAGAAATGTCAGCCCCTGCCTCTCTAACCTTCTCTGCACGTCCCTGGCACTGTGGCACAGGCGCACGCACAAGTAGCAGCAGCAGGCAACGGCCTGCGTCGCAGATACAACACATCTACAGATCCACCGCCCACAACAATACGCTGAACTGGGAAATAAAACGGCAGTAGACAGTCCAACAGCAGCTGGCCCATCAACGCGACGCGTTCTGAGTTTGTATATCTGCTATTTTAGAGCGCAACACCCGAACGCAACTGGGTTGATCTATTTTCCACTAGTCCCTCGCTAACATTTTACACTTTCTTGATGTTCAAAAAGCAATTAAATTGATCATTTTCTTCATTAAGCAGTAGGCCTACAGTATGTGGATTATCAAAGCTATCATAGCCTAATGAAAGGGGGGGAAATAGACAATAATTATATTCGGGCGTGTGGTGATTTTCAGAAGTCC